>NC_063273.1:10300000-10405000 GCF_910591885.1 Bombus terrestris | reverse complement strand
GCAATTGATCGCGCGGCCGTGCGAGCACGTCCCGTTACGGCTCCAATTACAGCCTTGATCGCGTCATCGCGCATCGAAACCGCGGGATCCAGCTTGTATCGCGATTTTTGCTCGTCTATCGTTTCTCCGCTTAATTAGCCCAGTCGTCGCGACAGAGGCGATAATTGCGTTATCGTTGTCACGCTCGTTGTTAGTTGCCTGATGAAAAGCCGCTATCCCCACGAACGAAGATACGCATACGGCCAAGCGAATAAGTGGAATAGTAATAAAAATAAGACGACCACAATATCGTCGCCCGTGGTATCTTTTCTTTTTCCAAATGGTTATCTCGCTCCGTATAGAACAAAGGTGAGATCGTTTTTGGTGTTTCGAGACGGAACTATTCAGAAGGCGTATCGTGACGAGATTCGTGTTGGATCGTGACAAAGGAATGCAGGAACAGGTAACAGTTAGAACGGGGCCTCTGAGCGCAAAAACATTTTCCGCGCGTTTCACGGTGAAACTCTAACCCCTTCGACCCGTTACACAATCTTATCGTAAGCCCTGCTCACCACGGCTTTCCTCCTGCCTTCTCGATCCCTTACTCCGTATTCGAGGTGGTAGCGGAGTTCTCGTAGCCTTCTACTTACCGGAGAGGGAACGACGCGACGAGAGAAATCGAACGAAGGAGATAAAGAGAAAGTAAGAGAGAGAAAGAGAAAGATAGAGAGAGTGAGTGAGAAAGAGAGAAGAGAAGGTACGGCAGGCAGTCAGGCAACCCCTGCTTTGATCCACGTTGTACCCGTGGCTCATGGGGGGTGCAGCAAGGAGGGGGGCTGAGCGGATGGAAAGGGGTGCGGGGCACCCCCTGGCTAGGTAGTAGAAGGGGTGTCGTGATAACGTCACGCTCTGACAGAGTGCCGCTGCTATCGCGCCGCCACACGCCGGCAGAGAAACAAAATGGAACCTCCGACCGTCCTACCCTTCCCACCGACCACCCCCTTACTTCGCCTTGCCATTTCATCCTCTCGACGAGCCACGATTTCGACCTCGACGAACTTTTCTCTCCGCTGGTCGACTCTCTTTCCAAGCTAGCTCGATTTCCACTATCAACTATGGGCGGACAACGTCGACGTGGCGTAAACGCGAAGTCGAGGAAGGTTTACCAGCTTCGTAAGAGCCATCAAGGCAGAAAAAAGTGGAGCGAAAAGCGAGAAAAAGCGGAACGCAAGACTCGGTAAGGACATTGCGGCGTATCCACCTTTTCCAATCGTCCCGAGGCGCTCGAGATTCGATTCGGGAGATTAATGATCGGTCCGGAGGATCCGGACGATCTTCTCTCCAGTCTTTCCTCGAGCGCCTCCAGGCGACGAGGCGAGGCCTTTCTCGTCCTTCTGGCTCCGGGAACGAAGGACACGAACGGCAGATCTTGTCTTGGTCGGGGAGAGCCGCGTCAGAGAGCGAAAATGCCGGTGATATACAGCACCGCTCGATTTGATTCCCTGATCGCTAGAAAATGATAGTCTTTCCGAAAGATTGCATCTAATCGATCGCACCAAATATCTTCGATAAACGATTTCTGCGAATCTTTGCAAATTTCCAAGTTAAACGAGCAGTTTTTGTATTCCAGGCACACATGCAGTTCGTGGTTATTAGTGGGTTCGTTAAATTTTCCTCGAATCGGTCTGTACATCAATTCTCGTCTCTTTACTGGAAGAATAGCATGAACAAGAGAAGTATATTTTTCAGAAAATGTCGATTTTAAATTAAAAGATTGAAGCAGGAAGTCATTTGGTTATTTAGAAATATTTTCTTTACTACTTAGCCATTAGTCTTTCGGTTTTCAGAGTTTCCAGAGTTTCTAACAAGCTATGTGTTGTTTATGATTGTTGACGTATCGATTACTAGTTGAAAAATAGCTTGAAATAATTCTATTTTCAATCGTAACGTTGCTCTTATTAAATGGTACAATTTTATTACAACTTTCCTATGAAAGTATATTACTTTCAAAGTTAATTTTTCAACGTGTCTCGGAATTTGGTTTTATTTGAGATGTTTTACTCCCCCAACAAACTGTTAAAATCTGTTACCTATGCAAAAATCATACATTGTATCTTTCCTTTAAAGCAATTGTTTTTTCACTGTATCTCTATTTATATTCAAACAATTAAAAAATGTCGATGTAACTCGGTAACGCGTTAACAGCCGAGCATTTCAGCGTCCGATACAAAGCGAAGCGCGAGGGGCGGGATCGATATGACGGGGGTACGCATACGTGGTTTCTGGCCGAGCACACGTCCTGGTCAAACGCACACAAGGTAGTGGCGGAAATCCAGCCGCTATCCGCGGCACGTATAGTCCGCGAAACACGGCCAACTTTTAGGCCGCGGCTGCGAGTGACCGGATCGCTTCCGGCGTATGCAAACGTGCCGCGTACATCAAACGCGCGAGAACGCGCAATAAATAGAAAGCAGCTGATATTAATTCCGTTAATTGCGTAGCTCGAGGCCGTGGGCAGCAATCCTGCAGACCACCCTCTTGTGTACTCGCGAATAACAGGTGCGCGTGTCTCTGAAAAGCTTGATTTTTCAAGCGTGCCGACCGTTTACATGTGTGGATGCTATGTGACATTGGCTGTGTGTTGGTACCTAGAGAGTACCGACGTCGGCTAATGGTACGGAAAGGGTGGCGAAAATAAAGAGGGTGACCGGCGGGTGGAGGCTGTAATTAAAACAGGAATGTTAATTACTCTTTGCATTACCGAAAAGCCTGTTATTGCCGGTGAAGCTGGCATGCGAATCGTAGCGCAAGCGCGCGCGACAGCAACAGCGCGAGCAGAGGCGTACCCAGTAGGTATCGTTGGAACATTTTAACCGAGCTTTTCTTTTTTCTTCCTTTCTCCTTTTCGCACGGATGCACCGATAATAGTCGCGTAATACTCGCCTGTCGAATTAATTGCAGCTATCGGGAATCGATCATGAACCGGAGGTTTCGATGAATTGATGATAACTGAAGGATGCCTTATGCAATCGTAATTGGCGCGCGTTATCCCGCGAGTAATTATCACTTGGAAACGTCTTATTTTAGTCCTATGACGACAAGAACGAATTAACTGTAGGAGCAAGGTGAACGTAGCCTCGCGCAAATGTAACCGATCCGTCGTAATAATTCCCATACGCCTGCGGACCGTGGAACGTCGTCGTTGGTCACTACTGATTTCTCGTTTTGGAATATTGAATATTCGTTCCAGGAACCGGTAGTAAAGCGGACCGCGTGGGATCCGCCGCGCTGCCGGTAATTTATGTCGACGACAGAGACGTTCGCCGGGACCAACCGGTCAGAGGAATAGAAACTTAGTCGAAATCGACGGAATACTTTGTCGTCGTGGTTTAAACGGTCTCGCGTCCCGCAATACAAAGGAACAACGGTGCGGATGGAATGGAGGCCTGGCTAGGTCAGCCGGTTGGCTAAGGTCGAAGGGTCGTAAATACGGGGCCGAGTTTCGAGTGAGCGAGATGATTTATAGAAACTTAAATCCCCGGGGCTCTCGTCTCACCGGGCAGCTCTTCGTTCTCTCTCCCCTCCGCCTTTCTTTTAGACGCGGACAACGAAACGAGCCGCGTGTCTATCTATCTTTTCTCCATCAACGCCGGATACGGACAGGACGCAAGCAAGAACTCTGGCAGCGTTCAGAGGCGGGAAGGACGAGATGAAACCGCGAAGAGAGAGTCAGTCTCTCTCCGGGAGACTCCGGCCGCCCCTCTCTCTCTCGCTGGGAATATTTAATTACAGCCTTCGCGAGGAGTCGAGAAAGAACGGGAAGAAAATAACGCGGCGGGGACCTCTTTCGAATGGCTCCGTTCGAAGGCGCACGCTCCTCTGTGTTTACCTCGTACTTCTAATTGCTTCGGCCTGGTCCGACTCTACCATTACGGCCGAACGGAGATCGCGTATCTCTGTATGCAGCACTGCACCGATGCAACCGGTCGCGCTCGTGTGCACGCGTTTTATCGATGAGTTCGTGGATGAGCGAACGAAACCGCGCGCACGCTCGAAATCGGAGCCTCTAAGTAATAATTATTGAAGTGGTACACCCTAGGGGTGAGTCGACGAGTCAGGGATTTCTGATGCGCATCCGAGCCGGAGTTTCGTAGATTCGTCGAAGGACGACGAGTCGATGACTTTATTGGTCGAGTGAGGAGACGTTTGAAGTAAAACACCTGAGGATATTCCTCGTCGTTTCGAAATAATCAAGACTTGCGTATTTTTAACGGTACGATCAGCGGAATTCTTTCATTGATAAACTACCCTCTTATACCATCCACGTACAATCTATTCTATCTAATTCGACTGTTCGAAATTTTATATCAACAACTTTCGTATGATCTCTGCGAATAATCCCTCGATATTAACTCTTTTAATTGCGGCTGTTGTCAATAGACGTTGAAACGAGAATTTTATAAAACACCACTGTTGAATCGATGGACGGTATTAAAATTTTAATTGAGTTTGAGACGCGGGAGTCATTTATTGCCGATTCCGTTTGATATTGTATTTAGCTTTGTCGTTTTTTTTTTTTTTTTTTTGCCTTTGATAGGATTTGTGAAAATCTACCCGTGCTTAAAGGGTTAATAAATATTCAAATATCCGGCAATGAGAAATAATTTCAATTTTATTGGAAGTCGAAGAAGGGAGTAAGCAAAGTTTCCGCAGATCGACAGGACGACGCATGTTGGACGATAACCACGGTACCTTCGCTTAAACCGTACGGACATCTCGGTAGGTTGCGTTAACGCGCTGTTTCGCGATGGTATTAGTGAGGAAAAGGGGTACGGCCATGTTGGTGAGGTGGCCAATGGCGCGCAAAGCACCTGCCTCCCGTCTCTCGCGTGTTTCGTCGGACGTGTGTGCCGGCACACCGTGTGGGCGTGCGTTTGCACGCGTGTATGCGTGCACACCTCGTGGAATTGCGCGCGTGCGTACGTGCACCGTCCCCGCACACGCACATGCACTGTAAACATCGCGCGCGCACTTCTTCATGAGTGTTACCACGCGTTGCTGCCATTGTCGCCACTATTATATTTCCGTATCGATGTATCGATCTAATATCTTGCTTCTATTCATGATGTCGTATCGATTCTTTGATCTTTTACCGATTCACAAATTTTCTATTTAGCAACTTTTGCTTAGGGACTGAACATTTAGCGACCTAGGTTGTACATTTGCAAATATTTTATTGTAATCGATGAACTTTTGTTTCGTAGTTTTACGGTGGACTTCTTGTTTAATCGTTGCTTTATAATTCAGATATCGTGATCGTTAATATGATTATTAATTGGTTGTACAACAAAATCAATATCTAGTGTCAATGACTTAACTATCTGGCAGGGTAGCGCGTTAATTGTAACGGATTTATTGATATTGATTTCCTGTAAGAAGTTGAAGGCATGTATTTGTGGTTGACGATTAAACGTGTTGGCTTATATAGTGATGAGAAAAGTTAAAACTTTGTGTAGTCAAATGTATTTAAAATTATTCGCAGTACATAGTTAATCGTTGTTTGCTCAGTGTTGTCCGATATGCGTATATAAGCTAATACTTGCGTTCGCTCGATACTAATCGCTATAAGAATGCCTGATACTGATTGTCCTGAAGGTCCAATCCATTTATTTATACTGGTGGAGGGAGTACCGGAAAGTTTAAATTCGACTTCGGTTGACGGTTGCGCGTAGCGGCGATATTGTTTTGTACGGAGTTTGTTTATTATTACATTTTGTATATCATAGCAACAACATGAGTCGTCCTCGATTGGAATCGTCCTATGACTCATGTGCCGCTACATATTTTCCATATCTGACGCCAGAAATACAAGAAATCTTGACGACAAAGTAATAGGTGATTGTTTTCTACATTACTCGCTGTGAATTCTTCACTGTCTTATTATACCGTCAGAGAACAACAGAAGCTAACAGGAACAATCTTCACGATCCTCAAGAAGGAATCAAAAACTTCATGATGCATATTAATAAGACTTCGTCGAAATCTTCAGGACCTTAACTCGAAATGAATTCTCAGCAACATCGTCGTGCTTGTAGATCACGTCTCTTCTCATGTCAGCGATCTTCATGGTTCTCGTGAGTCTCCAATTTGTTTGGCGATCGATCGGAACGAGGTTCGTTCCTGAAAAAGGAAAAGAACTTTTAATCTGGAATTCGAACGACTGCCGATACGATCGCGGGTTCGATGGATCGAGGCGGAAAGCAGACACATCGAGGGTCCGTGACACGTGTAATTATCCGCGCGATTTCATTTGTACGTGTACGTAGATCGGCAGACTGGACGCGCGACATATCCTCGAGACGGTCGACCGTCCTGGCGTATCGTCATCGCGATAATTATGCGCGAGTCGAGCGTACGATGCCGAGCCGCTGATATCGTTGCCTTCGGCGCGTACAAAAGCTCCGTTCGCGACGAATTCCACCAGGATGAAAGTTGATTCTCGGGATAGACCAAAGAAGAGGAGCCGCGACTAACTGACAAGGTCGACCTCCACGACAACGACGATCCTCCGGTCATATCGTTGGTATCGTTCACTGCCAATTACGGTCAAGATCGATGGAATTTATGCACAAGTATGCGTGCCGACTAGCAACACTCTTACCAATCTTGCTTGATTAGAAGGGCGTACGATACCGAGGGAAGATCGATCGTTCGTCTTTGACCCACTTTTTCTCGGCTTACGCGGCGTGAAAAGACGCGAGTATGACGGGTGCAATGGCTTCTAACGAGGTATCGAATATCTCTCGTATGAAAGAAACTGAAGGCGCTCCAAGAGACACATATCTTATCGTATCTTTACATTATTCTCTTAATTCGCGGTTATAGCTCTATATGCCTGTTCTTGAGTATTAGAATACTTGTTGGTTTCGTATTTGTCAGAAGCGATAATGATTTCAATTGTTAGAACACGATTAGTTGGATGTAATTTTGTATTTAAATATGCTAAAAGAACTACTTGGAAGAGTTTCAAAGAAATATAATGTATCGACAATTACTTGCTTGGCTCGTGTATAGCTCTTTGATCTAAACCTCGTTAAAAGAACTCCGGATAAATCAAATAGCGCGAAACTCGTAGCAAATGGTTGAATAGAAACATGTATAGAAGTATGAGTTATTTATAATCCATGGTTCTGATCGAGGTAACGATTTTCATAGACTTTAATAATTTTCTAATAACCTGTTAAATTTCCCTCGTTTCTCTATAAACGTCCCAACAATTACGAACAATGATGTATATATGCATATATTAAAATCGAGAGGAGAACTTTGGTAATGACGATACCGTAACAATTGTCGTTATCGTTTAATACAATTGCGCTCGATCGGTAGATAAAAATGATCGTCGGTGACCGTGCTACTGCGAGTTGGCCCACCGTGCCGCGATTTTAAATCATCCCCCGTATATGGGGAATAATTCCGCGCGATGGTTGCCTTAACGATGCGGTGAATTTATCGTAATTACCGACGATTAATTGCTCTAAAATAGATACGATTCTTCCCCCGGCTCGTTGTTTCCTATTTCGGGCAGCGGTTATCGCGATTACATAACCATTAACCGCTCGGCGATCCGCGCTCGCTTTCTCGCCCTCGTGGCGAGCGCGTTGTGTGCGGTCGCGAGCGCGCACCCGCACACCTTGCCGCAATTTCCGTGAACGTTTCGCCGGTATACAAATAACCCCGACGATCGTAGCCTCGCCGGGAATGGCCTCGGTAAATCGTTTTCGAGGAGAAAGGAACGAGGGAAAGAGATGCCGAGGAGCAAATGATAGAGAAAAGGCAGGCAGAAAGAAACAATAACAAAAAGAGCGAGCCGCCTGACCAGAGAGAAAGAGCTCGAGACCGAGGTACCAGTTAAAATCTTCATTGCGGTCGGCCATTCTTCTCTCGGAGCTGCCCTCTGCTCGTCTCAGCTCCACCTGGTGCTTTCGCGCTTTCGTTCCTCTTCTCATTCTCGCTCCACTCCCGATGTTCCTCCTCATCCGACGGTCCTCCTCGATCATTCGACCGGAGGGCAATGATGCGTGTACGCGAAGGTCGGAATCTTTCTGTACGAAGAGAAGTCCAATCAGAACCAGGTTTCGAACGTGCCACGACGTAAGAAGATTTCCCAAGGGGATGCTCGCGATATTCTTATGGTACCACCATGATTTCCTCTCGTCTTTGATATGGTACTTCCTTAAGCCTTCTTCTTACGCCTCAGTTTTATTCTGTCGTTTTCGTGTAATCCCGTATCGTACGAAAGTGATAGTGTATTGGACGTTGCTTTCTTCGCGGCTTCGTCGAAAGTCATGGCGAGGTCATTAGAAGACGATGTTTACGATACTTGTATGTGGTGGCATGTTGGCTTCTACTCGCCTTTGATGTTCCGCTACTTCAATCCTTTTCCTCGTGCTTTTGTTCGATTCCACGATATACAGTGCAAAGGCTACACTATGTCGCATAAAATAGAATTCCATTCAACCGTATCTCGTTTGTAGAAACAAAGTTAATACTGAATTTCCATTATCTGGAACTACGAATGTAATTTCAGTTATGCGCGTCACATATACAATATATATGTTATATACATAGTATTAATCTGTACTCAAAATAAATTCTGTGTATCAAAGAATGAACGGCCAAATCCCATTACCAAAAGTAATGAAAATGGGGAATAGCCAACCTCAGTTACTGAAATTTCTCCGTTATCCGAAAACTTGTCTTCCGATCTGTTTGCATATAAGAGGCTCTACCGTATTACTTCCTCCGCGACAAACGCAAGTATTGGTTGATTTTGTTGAAAGCTTGATGAAATTATTAGATAATTACGAAAGAAAGGTTTCCGACGAAACGCAAGTGTCATCGCGCTGCTTCTTCCCGTGCATCGATAGCCGAGTGCGGATCTTACGGTCGCGTAAATAATCGACTTTATTAATTCACCGGACGGCTGACAAATAGCGTACACATTCCAGCATGAAATATTCTAATAGCGTTTGCTTTATACGCCGAGCTGGACGTCGTTTATCGCGGAATCGCATTCGCGGGGATCCTGTTGGTCGTCCATCGTGGAACGAAGCGACGAGGAGCATACTGCTCGTTAATGGGCCTGCAGAAAACGAGTCGATTGTGGAACGCCGCCCATTAAGAATTAATAAGAAGAACGGACAGGACACGGCCGCGGGATCGATCCAATTGCGCTAGCATAATTGGACGGCAGTTTCTCATAAAATTGTCCGGCTGGAAAACCGGAGAGCCTCGATGGTGAAAGAGGTCGTAGCTTGGCAAAACTCGGCCGCGCCACGAGTTCTTCTCGGAGCCGCGTTAGCGACCACCATAATAATTCCCCCGTGATTTTTATTTGGTCCCGTTTCATTGCACGGGATGGCCTATGGGCAGCCAGTACGGTCTGTTATTAGCGTCTGGTGCTCGCCGTTATTGCCGCTCGGCTATACGCGGCTCTTCTCTTCCCTCCTTCTCTCGTACTCGCGTTTGGTCAAGCGTCCTTTCTCCCTTTCTCTCGTTCTCTCTCCCTCTCTCTCTTCTTCATCCGTGGTGTGCCTCTCTCGTTCACCATCGACGAAATGGTGGTGCACAAGGTACGAGAAGAAGAGAGATTGGTCGGATGGGAATCCTTCTGCTGGAATCGACGCCATATTGGACATCTATAGGGATACTCAAGGAGGAACACTCTGAGAACTGTCCGAAGAAACTCTCCGAGGTATTACTCTCTGAGAAACCATAGTTTCTGAATTACATTTGCGGAATACGCCTGTACTTGTCAATATCTTCAATTCTAATTCATAATGCATGCCTACAGGATCTCCGTCGTTAATTATTCGCTCGTCCAATTTGTAAATATTCATAGTAGGGTGGCGCTCAGGAGAGAGAGACAGAGAGAGAAAGCCTATAGTCTATAGAGACGCTGTGACTTTCTGGTAAATTTATAGCTGACGAAAGAGGAAATATGGATCATAAAAGAAAGCGCGGGGAATATATTATGCGAGTTCACAGAGACAGCCCCGCGCAGTGATCGCGCGAGCGGCGACCAAAAAGGAATATCGACTGGACGATCGAGAGCAGAGAACGCGCGAGTCGTTTGGTAGCTACCGCGTTGCCGCTACGAAAGACATCAGGTTTGTTTTACGGCGCAGTTAAATACGATTTAGGTTTTAATTAAACCTAACTCGGAGCGAGCGAGGGGGCGGGTCCGCCGACTCCGCCGTACGAGACTGGCAACGATAAAATATATACGTAGGTATACAGAAAGCGTTTCGCTGCCCGGTTCCCGTCCCTCTCGATTTCTATTTCTTTTTTGTTTTTATCCTTCCCTCCGTTTCCTGGCGTGGCGTTCGATTGAAAGAAAAAAAGTAAGAAAAAAGAATAAAGAAAGGTGGGAGGGAGTAAAGAGACCGAAGAAAAAAGGACAGCGTATTCGGTCGCGCCGATAAACAGGCAGAAAAACTCGTAAAGACCGTTTACTGCCGGCGGAGAGTTGGCCGCCCTGCCAGAGGAGCTACCATTGCCTGGCACGGATCGACTTAACGCGATCATGTGTCTCGCGCCGATCACCGGTCGTATCAGGTGATCGATGTCGTGGTATCGAGAAATCTTCGGCCATCGTAATTTGCCGAGAAAATCGGCCTGGACGATCGCGTGATCTCCGTGAAGAACAGAAATTACGATATAATAGAAAGGCGAGCGAGTTCCTTCGGGCGTTCACGACCCGCGAGTTCTTAACATCGAGTTTATGTCGAGTCTACTCGTAGTAATTTTTCTAAAGCGTAACTGCGTTTTATTCGAAAGCGAAACGAAAAGCAAGACGGAAAGCGAGACAAAATGAGAGCTATGTGTAGGTTTCGAGGTAACCCTCGAGCGACCATCGCGTCGGTGAAATTACACGAAGCCGCAAGGTGGGATTTCGCTGCTCGCGATCGGAACGTAGCCAAAGTCCTCCGACAGTTCGGAGTTTAAAATTATATCTCCGGTCGAAGCCGGTGGCCTGGGAGGTGGGTTGGGGTTGAGGGACCGCGGGGGTAGTCGGTTAGTCAGAGGCGCGAGGTGACCGCAGCCACGGCGTACAGGGTTTGGCGTAATGCACGCGTATGACGTGTGCGGATAATTGCAGTAGTTACAGCCACGACCGTGCAGCCGTGGTGGCAGCGGCGCTGGCTGGCTGTTCGGTTGGGGTTGCTGTGGCAAAGGGTGTCACCAGTCCTCCCCTCGACCCCCCCCCAATCCTCCTACCCTCCTTGCACCACTAATCAAATTCAAATGCATATACCTAACAACCATTGCACACACAGTCGTGCCGTTGATGAAATTATGGTCGACTGCACTCTGCACGCCGCCGTCGTTCACGCCGCGTCACCGACGTCTCCCGACGTTGCGCCGCAACGATCTCGCGCGCCATCGACTCTCGATCGAAAAGATCACGCCAGTCTACATCGTACGGTGCGTCGTTGCTCGACGTCTCCCGTTTCGTTGCTTTAACAATCACCATCGTCATCCGACACACGGTATCCCGTGGCGGTCTTTCGATTAAATTCGAGCGAAGTCTATCAATTACGGGCGGAGCGAGGTAAAAATCGGCCGTGAAATTCGATGGCTGGCCGGTAATTGAAAGAGGAGGATAGGGCGAAGGACGATGCGCGAGACAATGTTGCGTTACGCGACAGAGGTGGAGAGGAACGTGAATGAGGAGCGAGGAAGAGAGAAAGGGACGAGGAAAAGGAACAGCGAACAACAGGAGGGAAGTGCATCGTCGGCGATATCCTACGCGTCCATGGTCCACGGCATGGCAGTGCACGGTGCAGTGATGCACATAATGGGCGGGATGTGCACTTGCCGCAGGAGCCAATTATTCGATACGGCGGCCGGTCGCTATACGTGCCGCCGCTATCTCTTGCACGCATCGCGTATGGGCCTCTGGCTAACTCCTTCCTTTTCAGCCTGATTTCGCCCCCTGCATCTCCCTTTTGTCCACGCTCGCGACGTTCGCCGATGTTCTTCTTATTGACAACTTCGCGGCCGGCACAAAATCACCGACCGCCGAATGATCGATCGCGTTTCAGAACGTAAAGGCAAACTATAAGACAAGTCTTTGTGTTAAACGTTTAAACGGTGGTAAATGTCGATGACACTGGAGTCGCGGCTCAATTATCGAAGTCAATTTACTGTAATTACGCGTTTATGAAAAAATAACACATCGATCGAATGGATAATCGAGTGAAAATCTCTTAGCGTTATAGTATACATATTTTGAAGAATTTACATACAAAATTCATTCACAATGAGATGCCGTGATTAATTCACGACGCAATTAGAGAAAAAAGTGGGTGGAAACCACACGCAAAACAGAAATCATCGAGTTCCTACGTGAGGGATCGAGACGTTTCCCACGGAACGGCAGCCATGATAATTCAGTGAAGACCGTGGCAGGGCGCAACGTTAATGGATATGAGAACTCGCGAAACGTGCGAATCCCGGCCCGTCAGGCCAGAAAAAGTCAAGCTTGATTCCCGATCGACGAGGTGCCATTACAATACCAAATGTCGACGATTCTCCTTCTTCTTCTCCCTCTAGGCAACTTCCTCGTGGTGGACGGAGCCGCGACGATGTCTCGCCGCGGGGGCAACAATGGCAAAACCCTTCAATTGTATTGAAATCCTCGGCGAACAAATGTGCGGCCAAATTCGTCAATAAATCTGCAAGTCAACCAGGGCCACCTTCCTCTACACCCGGCTTTCTTCGAGAAAGGAAAAGAAGGGCATCCTTCTACGCCCTTCGTCGCGTCTCCCACGTCACCGACAGCGCGTATATATTCATGTTAGCTGCGCGTGTATGCATATAGGCTCGTACACGCGCGCCGACGTGACGTATACACGGACGTGGTCAGGTGTACGCTCGAGAATAAGGAACGCATTAAAATGCAGCCGCGTCTTTGCAAGCCGACTTCCCCTCCACGGCGAGTTCTCACGCGAGCGGGGCGGCGACGATAAGCGCCATTTTGCTTGACGTCGATGCGCCAATTCTTATCCCTGGCATCTGCTGCACCCTGGGCGCATGCATTATGCATCCTCTTCGTCGTAGCTCGCGTCCAGCGTTCCCCTGTATGTGGAAATCAGTACGAGTACGTTGCACTTTGGGAATTAATTTGAAACACCTTCAGCGATGCGGTTCGAGATGAATGGCGGAGATGGTCTCTGTTTAGCAAGATCGTTGCTGTATCACGGTTTTCAAGCTTTCGGATGCTGGTTCATGTTGCTACGGATCAGACGGTTAGACGGATTCGGTTTTCATATGCAGCCGTCAGAACGTTCTACGTCAATCACTAGTTGCCTCTAACTGCTGTTAAATTCCAGCTACTTATAATTACACGCTGCAATGTTCACTCAGCTAGATATTAATACACGGTATTCGATTGTAATAATGCGATGATATTAGAGAATCATTTGATCTTGTTTAAATAGAGAAACAAGAACAAATGTAGTTACCGATGTGACAAATATTGATTTTGGAGAACGTTTGGAAAAATTGTTATAGCTTAAACGGTTTAGGTTCGAGTTTTAATGGAACCGAATGGTTTGAGATCCGGTCTCGTGAGTCACGTTGAGCCACTTAACGTAACGAGTTCGATCTGTCCCGTGTGCCCGACGATCTACCCCTGCCGCTTTAGAAGCGACGTCCATATACACGAAAAAGCGTTGCCCCGCCGGTAATCAAGAGAATGCGTGTTGCAGGACACACACGCGCCACTGTTCCCGCGGGATGCTGTGCTCGATCGTTTCCTAAGAGCTGCTTATGCAATTTTTATGACGCTCTGCCGATTCCTGCCAACGTTCTACCGCCTCTTCGTAACTACGAAACCATATAAACGCGTCTACGTGATATTCTCGCCGGACCCCATTTCGTTCTTTTTCGTCGCATTTCACGCGGTTGCTTGGGAGTAAAAGTTTCGCCATTTGGGAAAAGTTAAATTCTATCGAGGTAGAGTTTCAGTAGAATTTCTTAGTAGAATGTTTTACATCCCCTCGTTGATTGTGACTTCGATTATTTTGCAGGATGGTGTACTTTGTAATTTTCTTCACTACAGAGTTCGTCGTTTTCGTGCGAAATTCATATAGCAACGGAAGATAAGACTTCTAAATATTCCTTGGAAGATTTTTCATCTGTTCTTCTGATTTGATTACTCTCACATTTTTTCTTAGGCTTTTCGTACTTGTATCACTTTCGAGGTATATATGTCTCGATAGAGAGTAGTAGCTCCAAATTGTTATCATAAGAATTTTTTAATTCTCTGTGTGAAGATATGCACAAATTTAAGAGACTTTATGAATTAATATACAAAACCGACATACATAATTAAACGTTTTGTTACAAATTGGTGACTTTCCTTTTATCGATGTTCGAATAAAGAATCTATCGAAACATCACAAAACCCGGTCAGAAGTTTCTCGATCGAACGAAGAACCGTTGCATACGCACGGTCGCGTATCCGCTCGCGTTTCCAATCATAGCAAAACCCAGACAGACACGTCGGTCCATAAACCGATCGGGGAAACGATACAGGGCCGGTGCGTATTATAGCGAAGAAGGTCGTGCGTGGATATAGGTATGCATAATATAGAACGTAAGAGAACGCGCGTCAGGTCGTAATGGACGCGATGCGTTATCTGAAAATGGTTTTACAAGGGCGACGCATCGCCCCCGGGCTCCATAAACTCGGCACCGAGCGACTCGTTTCCCGGTAGCGAGCTGCGAAAGGGAGTTGAAACGGCGCGAAGTAACGGGTCCCGTCGCGGGGAAAACCAAATCTTCGAATACGATCTTCCGCATCGCGATCCCGCGCCCTCTGGCCCGATATCTCTGCGATCGCTCCTCCAGGATTCGCCTCCACGACTCTCGAGGCGCTCGTACGATCCAGTGAAATTGGTTTCGCTGGCGAGTGCGGCGAATTTATAATTTTCCAAGCGAGTTATGTCCCGTGAAAGTATAGCAGAAGATTGCGTCGAGACACAATAAGTTATGGTTTGTTGATTTTCTAATTTTCATTCAGAGATAAAGGTTTAAAATAATGTCTTTTAAAAAAGGAGAAGATCTTGTTACTGTAATGATAATCGATAGCTTTTTCGATATATTCAGAGCGTGGTAGATCGTCTAAAAAGAGAATTTTGTTTAAACGAGTTTAATCAACAGTGTACTTGAAATTTTTAAATTACTCTGCATTTTTAAATTACATAAAGTATGTAATATATGATTCGTCATGTTTTGCCCTTATATTCTTCATACGATACGCTAACACGATTGTGATAATTGCAATTGCACAGTTGATTAAAATTTGTAACACACGGTTTACAAATCAAGAATCTTTGTATTATACCTTCATTTCCATAAGAGATAGTCATCAAGAACAGATAAAATCACCGTTTTACGATATAATCACTCAGGTCGTGGTCGATAAGAATCGCCGATATATTACACGCGCATGTAGCCAATTTCCCGGAAGGGTCAGTTGCCAGCACCTCACACGGAAGTCGTCTAACGCGTTAGTCATGGGTAAAATAGACAACCGCGCGGCTTTTTCGAGCCGGACAAGAGGCAGTAGAAGCTTGGTGCGCGATCGTTAAGAGGGGTAAAATTTTACGAACGAGGAAACGCGTCAGTCGGACACAATCACGCGCGCATTTATCAATTGTGGCATCGTTGCCGCGATAAGGAGCGTTTACACGCGCGAGGCCGCGGGGTGTCTGGTAATCCAGCGCACGTTCGCGGTCCCCCGGACCGACGAACGAGCCGGGAACGCAGAAGAAACAGCGAAAAAAGAGGATCCACTGAGTCCGTCGAGCATGCCGGTGTACCTGTTTCTCGGAGGATATTAACGAACGTACGTGTACTCGTGGCGGCGATCGCGAGAGCCCCGGTCAGACCCAGCACGCCTCCGAATCTCCGCGTTCTCTTTTTTGCGAATTCGACCGAAAGGCGTCGTCGATCGATATCGTTGTCCGTCCTCTGCCTCCAACATCACCCCGCGATCTCCCTCTCTTTGTCTCAGATCTTAATTTACGGCCAGGTTATCAACTGGCAGAAGGTTCCTTTGCTCCCCGCTCCAGAACAGGACTCGATCTCTGTCACCAAGACCTATCGGCCGTGGTAATTATCTTCGTTTTTCAGCGGCAAGCTCGACGACTCGTTTTAATACCCCGGGCCACGTCATTCATTCGCGTGTGGTCCATGGTATCGTGATCCAAACAGCCTCCGATTTCGTGTTTCCGTCCTTTCCGTTGATAACAGACGGCCACGAAGCCTCTTACTTGATAGTAGCAACATCGAGGTTTTTGATTTACGAAGTTTCCATTTTTTTGATCGCGTTAGACTGGACTTGGTTGGAGGTCTTACAAATACATACGTGTATTATTATTTATTGATTTTCTAAATTTTTTCTTTGAAAACTAAAATTAGTTGTCGTTCTTAAAAAGCTGTTATTCTAAACAGATGGGTAGAAAAGATATATTACGTCAATGTATACGTATAGTAATCGATATTATGGACATACTAATGATACGCTAGATAAATACGTTTACTAAGAATAATAGACGTTATTTGAGTTTTGCATAAATGAATATATTGACTAGTCAATGTACATTTTCTAAAACTCAAACACATCTATCTATATATCTACATATCTACTGTTCTTTTGTGCCAGTCCTAGTGCTCTTCATCAAGTTACAAATTTACCTATCTCCTGTTCAAAATTTTCATTCCAATATAATGCTCACTTTTTCTCCTACTAACAGAAACAAGTTCGACAGGACTTTGCTCGCGCACATTTTCCAGAGGTCCCGTTGCGACGTTATCATCCGGACGAGTCGAGTGCCGTAAAAGCGGCGACGTGTTTCGCGTCCTCTCCGTTTCCTTCGTCCGCCGTTTCCTGCGTATGAATAAGCTGGGGTTACACCCTCCGGCTGCCGCGAGACACCCTTTGCCGGAGCACAAAGCTCGCTGGCTGCTTGTCGCCGGAAAACTCGTCGTGTCCTCCCGACGTCCCTCTTTTCTCGTCTTCCGCCAGCTCTCTTCTTCCTCGATTCGTCGTCGTTGCCTCGCATCGGGAAGTTCTTCTCGCGTTGATTTACCGTCGGACTAGCGGCGCTGGTTGTTCGTCGTCCGTCTACAACGCCACGCTCGCTCCATTTCGCTGTCCACCTTCTTGTTCCGCGAATGTTACAAGCGTAAATGCTAGTCGGTCCCGCGAATTCCCACGGCGTCCTCTTTTCTTCTGTGCAAATCACGACCGTGCTCGCTAACGACGCCATTTGAAAAATTGGTTCAAGTGCCTAGAGCGTTTTCCCGCGAAGTTGTTTTAACTACTTCTCGATTTGTCTGGAAGCTTTTCGTTGGGAAATTACCTATATTATGTACTGAATAGAAAGGGATGTTTAACTCCTTAACGTATGGTGTCTCACACAGCTCTTCGCAATTAGTGACTTTGAAATGTAAGAGTAGAAAAATTTATTTCTTTTTAAATTTGTTAATTTTCATTGTTAACTTAATTCAATTAATTTGTTAAATACTTATTGTTTCGCAGATAGAGAACTTTTATTAGTTGCAACTTTGGTAGCGTGGGGGTATTTATCAGAAAATTATTCGTATCCGGTTGTTGCATTAAAAGTAACAAGGCTTAATTCTTCTCACTAAATGCAAACAAAGTTCTACCTTACGTTATATATTATATAATTTTACATAACTCGGGGGCAGCATATAAATATAATATCCAAAGTGTTAAACAACTTGGAGCGCTGAATTGCTCGGATGAATGACATCCAAATCAAACAAAGCTCAAGGACTCGTATTTGCTTGATCAATATTACGAATGCGACTTTCACGTCGCACGTAGGAAAAGGAACGCGACGCTGCGTATTTAATCGACTTAATAATTTAATTACACGATCCTCTGGTTGTTGAGTGAGCGCAGGAGGCCGATATTGAAATACGAACTTTAATTCGCCGCCACGATTTACATCTTTCTTGTCGATATGGTCGTGGACCTCGCAGCGAATCAAGCTGGTATAAGAGCACACTGACCGAGCAGAAAACACCGAGTTCTGTCCTCGCGAAATTAGCATACCGGTTTATTAATTACACTGTCTCACCCCTTCGCTCCCTTCCTTCCCTCGTAGCCGTCCCTTGTCCACGAACCGACCGGTACAAGATTTCGTTCTCGATTCTCGGTACAAGCAACGAGGGGATGCGGGTTTTTTCTTCCTTTTCGCGCGTACAACATAAATCTCTGTTCTTGGTTCGTTGAAGAGGCCGAATCGACGTTCTCCGTTCTTTTTCCTTTCTCCGTTCCATCGTGGAATACATGTAGCCACGTCCGCACCTGGTTATTACAGGATAACGAGTTTGATAGCGAGTTATTATTCGCAAGAACGATACACAAAGATGAAATGGTGTGGACTGTGGTGTTTACGGGGAGAAAAATGGAGAAACACACGGGGAGAATCGAAGCGTGAACGATGGACAATAAAATGCGAGAATACAAAGCGCACGTTTAACGAGGTTACGATCGGTGACTGATTGAGAGGAAACAGAGTAATCATTTCGAAGACGTTTTATATACTCGCGTGCGTGGCAATCGGTCCCGTAAGATAGTCCCTTAAAATCAGTACAACTAATCCCCCGTTTTCTTTTTCTGTTTCAGGTGAGTTGCAAAAACACATCCAATTTCAAAGTTCGCTGTCCCGGCGGGACCAGGATTGAATTTCGTATATATATAAGGGACGTAAGTAAAAACGCTCGCGATCTCTCGCTTGATCATGATTGTTCGATTCTTAGGATATTCAGCGAATCACCGATGCGAAAAGTAATCGGGATACCCTCGCAAATCCCAGCTCGATCTTTCCAGCAAGGATTGCCCGGGCTTCTTTCTTCCTTTCCCCTTTCTTTTCCCTCTACGATCGTTTCTCCTGTGTCTTTCACTCTTTCTCTCTCTTTCTCTTTACCGCTCTATTTCTGCCCGTGAATCTCCCTATATCCGAATGCAATCTAGAACGCATTTTGCGGCTGTCCTGCAGGACGTATACATCTCCCGGCGTATTATGGAATAGAATGGAAGGAAAACGGGATGTAGAAACCGAGTGGAAAGAGTAGGCCTCGGAGGCTCATAACCCCATCAGGGTTTGTCCCAGGGGCGGCATAACACAACCCAACCCCCGGCCCTTTCTCCGCCCTCCGCTTGGCCCGCGTCTCGAAACCACCTCTTGCGGTCTTCAGGACCAGATCCAGAAGTCTTACTCCGTTTCTTCTTCTCCTTCTTCTTCTAACTTCTTGGTCTTCCCACTTTTCCTCCTTTACCATTTCGTAGCCTTTTTTCTCTGCTCTGCAGAGTCTCTTCGGGAGCTTGGCAAGGTTTCCCGAAAAAGAAAAAAGAAAAAGAGAAAGGAAACACCATCGCCGCCGCTCGGTTCACGGGGATTGAAAAGAGGCCTTAGTTACCCACCAGAGACCCGACCGCGTTCGCGAATGGAATGAATTTTCGTATTTTCCGCGAGGGCATCACCCCTCAGGAAACTCGTTATTAATTTCCCGTTCCCCGATGCCGCGGGGAACTTAACTTTTTACCCTCGTTCGCGATTTTTTCGCCCGCTACAATCGTGAGGGAGCGACTCTAAGGAGAAAGAGTAGTCGGATATGATGGCGGAACGTCGTTGAATTTACCTCCACGTTTACTTCTTGCGATATTTACCTGTTTTATATAAGACAGTCTTCCATTGCAAACATTCGACGGTTGTTATTCGGTGATACAAACGATGTCTCTTCCGTGGTTGCTGCACGGTAGCCTGAGAAAGGGTCTGCGGTAGAGCGCCACGTAAATTTATTTAGAAACCATCGAGGAAGCGCTGCTATCAATACTACTGGAGGCCGGACATCCTTTGAAGTATTCACGGTGCTCGAAGCGGAACAAAGGGCGGTCGACCGGCGCCGGATAAAGACGCGAAGTGCTCCGTTAACCCACGTAGCCGGCCTTTCTTTCCTTCTGTCCTCGGCCGCTTCTTTTTACCCTCCCTTTTCGAGGATCCCTCGTTTCTCTTGGCCGTTTCTCGGTAAAACGAAAGGCGTACGAACGGTCGCCTTGGGGTTCGGCGAAGCCCGATAATGGAGGCCGCTAATAAATTCACCCGTTAATATAAAATAATCGTTAAATGCACTTAGGACATACTTACAGCGACGCTGGCTGCGGTACGCGTCATCCTTTTTTATCGAGACCAGCTTTCGTCCTCTCGACGTCTTCGACCTCTACTTCGACGCCCTACGGCGCTTTCGCCACGAATCCCACGGATGGGCACGGAATAAAAATGAAAGGAGCTCATTTTGTTGCAGGTTCTGCCCGCAATGTCGAACTTTATATCTGCCACGATATTGTGCTACACGCAGAATCGAGGTGATTGAGGTTTAGTGGATTTCGATGTAATACGCGAGAGTTCCCGGCCACTCGTGATGTACGGCTGTCTGTGCCCGACTGACCTTTTCTACTGAAAATTCAAGAGAGCTTTTATTCCCAACGACTGTGTACGATAAGGTTTATTCATGATTGTACGAATACACATATTTCTGTCGACGGTATTTCAAACTGTGTAAGAGCGTCTCAAAGGGAATACGATGCTAACGTTGGATATTGGCAAAGAAACTTAATTACTAATTTAAAGAGCTGTTTGGGCGTAACATTCTTGTCAACCAAAAGGAAGAAACAAAGATATTAATACCACTATCTTTAATTCTATCGCATTGCTCGGGTTAATTGTATCTTAAAAGAGACAGTATTTAATAATGTAATCTCAAAAGATTACTGGTATCATTAAAGGGATATGTTATATAAAAACACATATCGCGTATTAATTAAATTGCAACAAAAGATATTTGCTCGGACGTATTCTTTTGAACAGTTTTAACGTGGTACTTGCTTATACGATTACACAGCGATTAAAAATATCTGTAAAAGACACCTGCTCTCGAATATAGTCAAACATATCAGTCTCTTACACGTCCTTACACCTCAAACAGGTCTACCGATATGTTGCCAGAATTGCAAATCTTTTTTCAACCGTCGATTATCCCTAACACGCGGCTAAATTCCCCGCGAATTTTCTCAATTTCGAGTTTCGCGACAAAACGTCGCGTAATAAAATCGCAACGTTACAAGTCTATAAAACGATTACAGCACTGTATACAAGATTTTCCAGTTGAATTACGATTACAAAAGTGATGAATCGGTAGTAGTGGTGATGTTTGATATTCAGAATGTTCGAGCGTAATTTAAGCGTAACACTGAGTTCCGCGTGATATTGGAGGTTGTGTCCAAGGGCTTTTATTGGCCGCCACGGAAACGGACGCTAGTCGTCTATTTCCGTTTGGCAGACCGTTTCTGCGCAGTGTATCGCGTCGTCGACATGATCAGCGGTCGTGTAAACTGAAATGTTAAGACGTGACGGGGCTGCACGGTGACACGCTGGTGCTACCGACTCGTCGCAATGTATCAAAGCGTACACGCATCGCTGGCATTAGACGCTGACGCGTTTCGCGGCCTGTGCGCATTACCACACTACCGCTTCGAGAGCTACAACGCGACCGTCTCGACCGTTTCCTGTTCCATTCTTTTGCATCCTTTTCGTCTTTGAACGTTCGAGATCTTCCTTTCGAACATCTGCCCCGTTACGCGTCGCCAAAGACGGTTCTCCGTGATGCTTTTTGGAAAACGTGGTCTCTGCCGTAGACATTGTCAAGTTTTAGATCCATCGAGGTGTAATTTGGTTATTAAGTTAACAAAATTCAGAGGAACGATAGGTCATTGAAATTTCTTCCGTAAATATGTCATAGATGTCATTATTTTCATATATTATTTCAAAGGTATTATGAATGAGTTTGATGGTAAAAGATGCAAGATTTAATTCGGAACATTTGTCGTTTAGTGAACTTTTAAAATACTACAGATTTTTTGTAAATCTGCACTCAACGTCTGTTAAGGTTTTCTCGATAGAATTTTAAACTTCTGTTTCAATTTCCCCGTTTATCTCGGTTAAAATTACCTATCTACCGTTTCGAAGTTGGCGGAACACTAAGTTTTATTATCTTCTTTGTGCCATCTTCCGTCTTCTTTATTCAATTTAAAATGAAAGTAATCTTTATCTAAAAAGTACAAAAGCCCAGGAGCTTTAAATACTTCCATATATCCATAATGGAATTTCTGTCAACATCCAAACTTCTTACGATAATTCGAATCTTTCACTAAGTTGATCTTACTAAAATTAAAAAAATTTCGAACACGAAGATATAGCATAATGTACTAAATGCGGATACTGGCTGTCAGATGGTGACGCGTTCTACTGGTAATTTCCTGGGGCGAGCGTGGTTGCACGCGGCGTCGCGACGGCTCGCGGTTGCCGATTCGACGGTGAAAAGGAAGCGCGTCGCCGTCGTCCTACCGTCAAAGTTAATCCCTGCCACGTTTCGAATCGGTCGAGAACCGAGAGCATAATTCAGGGATTCGTAACTTTACCCCTTTCACGTGTTCCCTATCGTCGAGAAACTCCGCGGGGCAAGTAATTTCCGGATGACGGTGATATATAGGATGACTCTGGCACGGAAAGTTTTCGCGCTCGAGCGCGCGGCACCGCGTACAAAGTCCGCGCGGGAAAAACGATCTCTCCTTAATTATGATCGAACGTACCATGCCTAACGAACCGGCCGAGGCCGCTCTTTGAAGATAGACACACGCAGTGATTTAAATTTAAATGGATCGCTGAGTTTTTTCGGCTTTCGAAAGCGAATGAGCTCGCGCAGATTTTTACGCTCAGTGTTTCTTTGTTTATTCTCGAAGATTTAGAACTAATGTTTCGCAATAAACTTCTCCTTTTTGTCAGATTTCTACTAACTTCTTAACACATTCGTTAGTACAAACTGTTCCCTCTTCGTTTTCATCGAGCATCGAATGTTCACACTGTAAGGGAAATATATTGCGTGTGATATTATTTACTCATTTTGGGGGATTATTTGCTCATACTAAGCTTAAATTGATATAGACATTTCTAATAGATAAAGTATGTTCTTTTACCTTTTACATAAAACATAACAGGCTTCTCGCTCGTTGAACACGCAAAAACTCTAGAACATTCGTGACAGATTCGATGTTTATTATATCAAAAACATAATCTTATACAGCAAACAATCAACGAGCGGATGATAAAGGTTTTTTAAATTCATCAAAATTACTCTGATATCGTTGCATAATCTTAATCTTCAAAAATGCCCAAGATATCAACACTCGATGAATTCTTCCGTCTTGAGTAGATCTTCTATCGTTTATAGCAATCATCTACACCTCATACTCGTTACAAAAAGCCTCATTATTCGATCGTGTCGCGGAATCGAGAGCTCTTAATTAACGCAGCAATACACTGCGCGGGTGGAGAGGTTCTCGCGTCTGCTCGTTATTCGCAGGTAATCAAACGGAACAAGTGGTGGCCGGGTAATATACTAAAGAATCCAAGAGAGATTCTTGCATAGCCGGTCGACGTGGACAGAGAATCCGTGGAACGAGCGTGGAAGAAAGAGCGAGGGAGGCTCGATTCGCGCCTCATTGCCGTCTAAGCGAGAGCTATATCTCTTTGTGGAAACACGAGCCCATGCATCTCCCGCCTTCATCCTGTTCATCTTCCGCGATCCGCTGGAAGGGCCCCTCTAACGAACTCGACGTCCACTTAGAGGCCCTGAAAGGAGCCACGTAACGAGCACCCCACCCCCACGAAACTCGAACTGCGGCTCGGTTGCGACTCGCGCCTTCGGGGCCACGCTGTCGCAACGTGTGTATGGATACACGGCCCACGTTTTCATGTATGTACAATGTACATGTATGCGAACATTTGTGAGTCAGGGTGCGTGGCTTGGTCGCGCACCAGGCTGACCCAATATTTTAATAAAGCGCACCACCCGTAACTAATCGACTAACCTGTGGCTAACGGAGGCCGAGACACACACAAAGAGGGAAACAGAGTGAGAAAGAGAGACAGGAAGAGGGAGAGAGAGTCGTGCAACGCGGCGCATCGTGATGTACGGGCAATCAGACGCATTAATGCACCGCGTGCGCTGCACGCTCTCCTATAAACTATATTTATAACACTTCGTACCGTAATATATCCCGGAGCGTAGCGCGCGGGGAGATTATCGAAGGGGAGGCAAATCGCCGAGAGGTAGAAGGGAAGACTGGATTTGAAAAAGGAATAAGAAAGGACCAAATGTCGAACATTGACTGATGGGTAGCGGTAAACTCATTATGATACGTCGTACCTTGATACGAGCCTCACAGACGCCAAACTGATCGACTCCACTTTTCCCATATTATCCAGATACCTAATTAATATTCAGAATTTTAACAAAGAAATCTTATTTTCGAAATTTATTTATCATAAACGAACAATACTAATAATCACAAATTCTAAGATAATACTTTAAGAAACAATGAACGCAATTGTCACTTTTCTACGCATTCCAATTTAAGTAATAGCGTAGCATGCAAAGAAAATATATACGAGGAAGTTACAAAAGCAAGTATAGGAGAGAGGATTTAGAAAAGGAATGAGAAAGGACGAAGCGTCGAACGTTGACCGATAGGTAGCGTGTACTCATTATGTGAGAATTCTAACCGTTGGTCTAGATAGATATTCCTCGAGAATGGTTATCGATGAACGTAGAATGGCCACTCGGTTGTACGTGCGCATTCGTTAGCGCGGTCTTGTTCAGTCGTTTAAAAGTAATGAAATATTAGAGGTAATGTAAGCACGGTTGTGCGCACCACCTTCTAGCATATTTATGAAGCGGTTATCGGCGTTACGAATCGGCGCGGGCCCGGGCTACGAAGCTCGCCCCGGCATTGAATTCAGTTTCTATATCACGCGCCGATCCAATTACACCGTTGGTAGCCCTGCTGAAAGGGCTTCCATTCTCGATGCTACGGCGCATACGCCGCGCCCGCGGAAAAATCAAGCGGTCCCGCGTTTCAGCTGCCATCCCGACTACGATATCGCCTGTATCCGTAACATCAAATATTATACCGTTCGCCGGTGTTCGACTGATAAAATATGATCCGCGCTGTCTTCCGAGTTACTGGCGAGGAGCACCAAAACAATATCATTGACGCCATGTTGGTCTTTTCCCCCTTTGCGATTTGGGTAGTGAAAGAATTATGTTATTTTCTTTTAAAGATTCATGTATTAAAATTAGCAATGAGGGAATTCTCTTCTGGTAACCTTAGAACATAGTAGTTTAGTAATTCTTTTCTTTCGCGATGTAAAATAGCAGTGCTTAGCAAGTCTAAGTTTCTAATCCCAAAGTAGAAAAATAAGAAGATAACAATCGAATTATCACAAATTAAATAGCTTCCTCTAATTTCCTTTTCGTCGATCAATTTTATTTTAATCTTACTATAATATAGATCGTTTCCTCTTTATTCACTATATATGTACACTGTGTATATAAACAATATTGAATAGTACGGATATAAAAAATGTCTTGTAATTTAATCGTACAACGTATATTGATCCAATGCTTTCAAGTTTGAAATTGTAAGATCTAATCCAACGCCTCTTAACATTCCCAACGATGTTTTCATCAAGCTCCTTAAATCGTTCAATTCACCCCTCCTCCATCGACGATCCTTTAGTAAATATATATTCAGCACGAAACAAACATCAGTTTGCAAAGTGTTCCTTGCGGACACGCGAAATGGCTAGAAATCAATTCGATGATCATTAGAATATTTACTCTGGCGGAATCGGCCGTTGGCCGATTACAATGGGACCATGGGGTGACTATCGTTACAGATACCGCTAATCAGAGCGAATCATGCCGTATCGCGGTCTCGCAGTACATCATGCTCGCAGGTCCGTGCAGAGGGTTGAGGGGATGGTGCTCCGGGGGTTGACTACTGTGCAACGACCGGCGGAGGTGGTGGATTTCGCGTTACTGCCGACCCATTATTATTCATATATTCCGTATCACGTCTGTTCGTACAAACCTACACAGAGCGTCCGCGAGCCATAACAGCTCGTCGTCGTGCCACCTCCGTAAATAGCCTCAGGTATACCTACACCAACAACCACTTTGCGTCCTTCGAGATCGCGCTCTTGAATATTCTGTCGGAGCTGTTTACCCCGACTCTAACCGGAAATTGACTGAATCGCATTGAAACTTTCGCTTGCTTTTGCTTCGTCCTTTTTAACGTTCGTTTCTTTTATTTTGTAAGAGAAAATGATTATTTTGTAAGTTTAAGATTTTTCAATTTACCAGAGAATTCTCGCGCGAACCGTTGAAAGTATCGCCACGCAAAATCAGCATTTGGCTGAATGTCGCAACGAAGGCGAAGCATACGTGCAGCGAGAGGTCGAATGTGTGGTTCAGGATGCAGGAGGAGGCCGTGCCCGACGGTAATTGCCGTAGGGACTGGTCAGAGCCACGATTTGCCGGGGACCAGACCGCCCGCGCGACTCACCTTCTTCTCTTTTCTCTCGCTTGTTACTCGCTGCCTCTCTCCTTTCCCTCTTTTATTCCCTCCTACTTATCTCTTTCTCTTTTCACGTCCTTCTCGTAGCGTGGTTACTAATTACGAATCGCTGGCTCGATCTCGATAGGCGGCTGTCCGAGTATACCGAAATTGCACTTCGCGTGCGCGAGCACCTTCTGACGAACATTCTCCTCTCTCTTACCTTTCTCCTTCAAATATTTAAACGTCTCGGCTTTCGTACACTCAAGGATGCTTACAAGGTTCCGATGGCTCGGTGATACAGTTATTAATTACAGATTGCCAATTCCACGACGATGGGCGGCTATTCGATCCTCGAAATTGCGTTTTATGTTTCTTCTGCAACACTTTTTGTCTCCCTTCGAGTTAATGCTACTTTGAGCATCGACTGAACATCGGTGGCGGTTCAAAGGACGAACAGCATGACTGGAACTTCCTCTTTGTATCAACGATACAATTATCGGTTGCAGATTATCGGTTTCGTTTCGACGGTTGTCTTCGATGATTGTCGACGTCGGAAATTCGACTGGATTCTTCTCCTTTCGGTGGGCGGTTTCGTTGATTCGAGGTTCCAGCGTGACTGGCGCACGAGCATCACGTTGCTCCCGACATAGGCTTAAATAAACGTCCCCCTAGCGAGCACCTGCTGCCCACGAATTTCTTTATCCAGCTGCGCGTCTATAAATCGAGCAGCGAGCGACGCGCGCCAGCGTATCTTAAAGCACCGACAAAGGTCCAGGAATTATCAGCCCGTACACACAATTGCGTACCCTGTCCCCATCGGTTACCCGGTAAAAACACCGAGTTTTAATAAATTCTATCGTGTCTCCTATTCATCGAGTTAATTAAAATTACTCCCCCCTTTCTGCAGCGGAAAAAGAAACGTTTGTTTCGTTCGTGATCTTTAGTCGCCCACGTTAAACGATCCACTTTCATACACTTCTGACTTTTCGAACGTATTATAGAAACTATAAACACGTAAAATTAAAATTTATGAAATTCTCGAATCTTACAATTCTGTTATAGAATCGCCATTTGAACGCTGCCACAGGCAAGCACGTAGACTGCTGATTTTAATGTATTCATATAAAACTTGACAATGTAAAATTATACAAAATGCACTTAATATGAAAACGTATATATAAAATATCCAAATTATAGTTCTTTCTATAATACTCAATAGATAAAACAATTTTCCATCGAGGTTATTCTTTCTCAATTATATCCTCAGGAATATGAATCTGCGAAAAAATGCGCAGTCTAGCGATGATATGCAATCGATATGCATCGTACAGGTATTGTACGTCGCGTGAAATAGCTCTTAGCCTTCGAATACTAACAACACGATTCTCTCCTCTTCTGCCGCGTTTTCGTGCTTTCCCGCGCGACAGAGTCTTCTTCGTCGCCGTGGAACGCGTCTCGTGAGTTACGCCGCTCGAATCCGATCTTCATCAAGCTCGCTCGCTCCCACCGGGGATGAAGGTACGCGCGTAAAACGTCCGCGGTTCCATGCAAATTTCTGCGTGGGGGTCTTTGTTGGCCGGAGGATACGTGTTAGCTCGGGATACCCTTCTTTCCGGCCCCGCAGGGAGATAAATAATGGTAACGCGACTCCGCGCGATTCTGTCTACCTTGCGTCCGTCTTGTTTGCATAACCAGCCATATCGGTGGGGTACTCGGTGTGGGCCGCTTGCGTGGAGTCGCGGCGGTTCGCTTAACCGAATCAAAGCTCGCTCTCGCCGCTCGCTACGATTCCCCGTGTCTCTGTTCTTCCGTCCTTTGTTGTCGCCATCGCGACGCCGCGGTCCGCCGTCGCTTTCTTTCGATGTCGGCGCGGGGGTGAGTGTGAGTGAATTTGACTCTGAAATATATGTTCCTTTTCTTCATTGTTAGGATGGTTTTTAGGAAATTGCGTTTTCGTATGCGCCAATATTTTGGAAAGTATTAGGTTAAACTGGTAGTTTACGGCGACTGTATTGTATGTATTAGGTAAGAAAATACTTGATGTTGAAGTTAACCAAATATCGAGTTCTTTCCGATTGCTGAATTTTGACGTGTTTATTTCTTTTTGTCGCTTGCCGGAGAGGAAACGTTTAGAAGTACCAAATGGAATAGTAATCGCATATTTTATTAGTTCGCAATTACACGTATTTTTGTACAAGATTTATTTATCTGAGATAAATAATGGTAAAGTTCAACAAACATTCCCCTTTATCATTCTCTGAGAAGGCAACGTTTAGAAGTGTCAAAGCGGATATTAAACAATTATACTTGGCCTTTTACAAAACTCTAGATTTTATTCGACTGTGATAAATGGCAGGTAAAGTTCAATAACCTTAATAACAATTTTTCACTGCAGCCGCCGTTCATTCTCATACGCTTTGTTCACCACGTTGATAACCTCAATTTTGAGGTACATAACGCTAAACTCACGAGAGGAAAATTCAGCGTGTTCTTTCTCGGACACGAAAAATCCCTGGGCGATCGCGGTGGCTCGAATTTGTTGGCAATTATTATTAGCTTATAAATATCTCGAGGGATCACGCGAGGCCATTTCAAAAGGGGTGTTGTCGGTGTTTATGACCACGGCGCGGTAAACCGCTGAGAGGTCGGAGAACGCGTGTATCGCGATCGGGCAAAAGCATCATCTGTCAATAACCTGGCCGATAAAAAGCGAGAGAAAGCGAGAGAAAGAGAGAACGAGCGCGAGAGAGAAAGTGCGTTACTGGAAAAGAGAAGGCGAAATGGGAACGCACGGTTAGCGCGGTGCTAAATTTTCGCGAATCGCGTGCACTCTTCTGTCGATTGGCCGGTCGTCGTGACTTTTCGACGGGGCCACGTGTGTGCGAATGCACGCATTATCGACACGCGTGTGCATTCACGAGATGGAGGAACGCGGTGAATACGTCGTGCCAAGGGACAGTGGAAATTCATGCATTACGCGTAACGTCACCGCGGGCGGCAGCCATAAAACAACCCGCGGATTATCGAATGAGGCTTCGCATAAAAATATCCGGCTGTCAATCTCCGCTCCCGCGGTCACCTACCTCCCGTCGACCTCTTCTTCGCGTTGTTCCCTGCGGCCATATGGCAAATTGCCTTATGAATTCTTCGCTCGCTCGAAATTAGTGCTCATGATAGGGGTAGTTGGTTTCGCGAACTTTGGTGAAACAGAGTTGTTGTTGTGTACTAAGATCGTAGATATCGAACTTCACTGATTTGGTATTTTAACCAATCTTCCCTACATTTTTATATTTTCCCCTCTCTTTGCCAAGAGTGCAATAGGACTTAAGAACTTGAACTTTCGAGTTTAGCAGGGGTCATGCAACGAATGTTCGTTCGTGCAACAGAAGCTCATGTTCAGACTAGTGAATTCAATCAGCAGTTTATTCGACTAGACAGCAACTAAATTCAGTTTAAAGAATTGAAGACGGAGTTCTGCTGTAAATTCGTGAAAGAAAAAAGGAAATGTAGTATTTTATCTATCGTATACACCAACTACGTATATTATTCAGAAGTATATAAGTATATAACAATGGATTAACAATTCCCGTTTCGCAAATAATCCTTAGAAAATCTCTCCACTTTCAAAATTAACCCTTCTTTCATCGGTTTCATCGCAAGAGACTCATTTGTTTCCCATTTGACAGTCCAACTATCGAACCGACAATGATCAAGAGTACAATTTTCGTCTCACGAAAAACAGCGTGGGAGCACCTTTCTGGTAGAGAGGATCGCTATTCTCGGAACGTTCCACGTATGCGATGCGACGATATCGCTCTACCCCTTATTACTCTGTCCATGTAGCGCGATCGCTTTTTCCAACAACTGTTTTTGCTCGCTTAAATCCAATACCAGACGCCCACCTTCCTCTCCCCGGGCATCGTAGCCAGTTCGTAGCGATCGCTTCTTCTCGAGCTTAACGATTGCCGGCCGACATACCGCTGCTCGATATATAACCGGCGGTTCTCGTGAAACCATCCCCCGGCGGAACCGCGCCGATCCCGGATGAGGATAATTAAACCATCGTGGAGTCGCGTCGCGCTATTTAGCCGGCGCGGCAGAGGCGGTCACGCTGTTCATCCGCTCGAAACAGAGACTTCAAAGCTCGCTGGCGTCGCGCGCACTCGCGTGCAAAAAGCACGCGAACCGATCGTCCCGCGAGGCTGCGGCGCGGCCTGAAAGCCGGCACGAGTACATAAACAACACTCTTGAGTGGCACGACGGGACGCGCTAATGACCAGGATATTAAATAACGATAATGACGCCGTCAACAGGGCGGTTTTTTTGCTGGCTGTATCGCCCACGATGACGCCGCTTCTCGTGGAGCGAGAGCCCGTCCTCCATCGTTGTTGGATCCGATCACGAATCACGCGAATTTCAACAGAGAAATTTCGCAAACTTAATTAGCCAGAACATTGACCGGTGCGTGCCACGAAATAATCGACTTCCTTTTACGCTTCGGGTACTCTCTTCCTCCCTTTTGTTCTTCTCCTACCCTGACGCGATTCTGTCCGATTGCGTGATCGTGATGTGCACGTTCTGGTTTTGTTCGATTTCAGTTCGAATATGTGTGGTGAAATTCTTTAGTCTCCCCACGGTTTGTTAAAAGGAAAGATTGTTTGTAATTTTAAGCTTTGTAGACCCAGAAATTTTTGACACAATTCACGAGGAATTGTAGTAGATACATTTTTGCAGTTGAGCTTTTGGAGAAATTTGGAAAAAGTTTGCAAAGGAAAACATCGAATGTAGTGAGTTATTATTTACACAGTATCCAATAGGAAGGGTCCGTTTTCCTATCTTTTATTAAAAAAATTAAATCGAATAAAAATTGTCATACTAATTATCAATGTCGTCGCAAGAGTATCGCTACAGATAGATGGTAGAAAGGTGGAAAATGGATGGTAGTTTGCTATTCGCTGCTCTAATGGGGAATCTCGATTATCGCAAATGGAGGTGAAACAACTGAAACAGCTGTCTTGTACGATTAAATACATCTACGTAAATTATTAAACATTTTTCAATCGTCTATCGAATTTCTCGGTTTCCAGTCATCATAAAAACAGCCAAATTTTCCATCGTACGTAACAAACATTTTGCATAAAAACAAGTACGAACAAATAAAAATAGAATTGCAAAATACAAATTACAATACTGTCGCATGAAGTAATTTGCTCGAATAGAAAAAAGGAGGATCGCTAGAACAATGAATAATTGAAAAAGCCCTATCGATTGGCTCGCGCGTTGTGTACCACATTCGTTGGCGCATTAAGCGTCGCATCAGATAACAGGAAGCCGTGGTGGAAGGCTCTCGAGATTGGCCGGTTCTTTCGAGCCACGATAATCGACCGCTCTCGTACTCTGTTTTTAGTAATTACTCGGCCGTTCGTCGATAAGACAAGATGATCGATCGATCCAAACGCGGCGTCAGCGATAATCATTACTCGGTATAGCGCATCCCGCGATGCTCTAAGGACGTTTGAATTATGGATCGCGAGTAATTAAGCTATCCTCTGGACGATCCCAGACAACGCCTTGCTGCTTTTATAACGACGCCGTCCGCGATACAAGAGAATATCTCGATCAGGACGATGGAGGATTGTTGCGCGGGAAACAGCCTCCACCAAACTTCCGTTTGCCATCAAATCCTTCATTAGCTTGTCTCGATACTATTTAATATCCCATCCTCTATTCTTAAATTTTGTTTTTCTTTTCTCTTTTTCGTTCGTATTGATGATATCGTAAGAATCGATCCTTTCAGTTTCACGTCGATCGAGGAAACATAATAGTCGGTAACGAATTAAATCTTCAGGATCTCAGAATTTTTCTTCTATTAAATTTTCTATGGAGACGATCATCGTATCTCTGGCCAGATGGCAACAGATGGCAACTTCCGGTTGAGTTGTAGAGTTATACGAGTCCCGGGCAATTGATCCATCGTACCAGGTAGCCAAGCGTGCACCTGTGCGGCTTGCAATTCGCTCCAACGCTGGATGCAACGCGAGCCAGGTACCGGACAGGTGATTGTCAGTGCCTCGGGCGACGCCTCGAGATCTTCATAGAGCGTCGGTTCGCGCGACTACAACCCGGCGTCGAACCAGACGCTGACATGCATGCTAGTTACACGCTCCGGGCATGGTGATCCAAGTAGCAAAAAATTGTAACATCCGTGAGAATCACGGTGATATGATACGCGTTAGTTGGTTAATTACTGGTAGTATTATACGCTGCGAATTTCCGTGTAATTTCAACCTGTTAACCACGTTACCTTTACACGGAGATTTCGATAACAGAGGTTTATGATATGAAAAGATGATAAAGATAAATGAATTTCGAATGCGTCTATTTCAATTCTTTCAAACGCAAATATTTTATAATTTATTTTTGGTAGAAACGAAGCAATTATGATATAATAAATCCATTAAACGATTATTACGTTTCAAACATTTAAGAAATTTTGGTTACATTCGATCAAGGAATACAAGTTATTGCTTTTTATACACATTTTTATTCGTCGAATACAGAAAGATTATCATTTCGAGTAATTCCATATTCAGAATTATTTAGGAACTCTGATTATGTTTAAAGATTTTGGCATAGCAGGAGAGTACGAAGTTATCCGATCACAATCTCGAAAAATAAAATAAAAACGATCCTCGCGAAAGTTTGTCGAGATATTCGCGAGACGGAATGCCGATAAAGGCGTGATTATCGCACTGAAAACGAGCGGTTGGGATGGCCCAGGGTCGTGCATAGTACGTAAGAGTGGAGAGCCGGCCCGTGTGTGAAACGAGCCGCCACGGCCAGTTCGTAAAATCGAATGAACTGTCGTTTTTATATTCCGCGTGTGCACGCGTTGTAGTCGTTGAAAGCGTTTAATTTTCCGCGTTATGAAGTCTCGACAGTGTTTCGCCGGGCTCCGATTTCCCTTAACGCGCCGCTCCTTAAATATTTTAATTCGCCTCCACCGACCATCATTGCCGCTGTTATAGTTTAAATTATTGCCACTTGCCGTTTATTATCATCGATATGGTGGCAATAACGTATCGAGGGAGACTTCTCTCGCAGAGAGTTCTGCGCGAACGCTTACCAGAATGCCTGTTTGTGACTCAATTTTATTGATTGTCGACGAGCTACACGATGTTACTCTTTGCTCTTGCCTCTGTAATTTTCGATCACTTTCTCCTTTCAGCTTCTTTGAAATGATTTATTTCCGAGATATTCGACATCGTTGTCTTTATAATAATTTGTTTATTATTATATGTTGCGCATATGTGTATTCAAATAGGTTGATGCGTGTTTGCGTATTCGAGGCCGATTTTCATTTGTTTCGTAGTAACAAGGTGAACATACCCATACGTAGGTACAACTGCAGAATATCCTACTTGATTTTATTTTTTCATATTTGGATTTCTACATTGAAACTTCTTTCGCATTGAAGCACAATATGTAATTAATACCAAAGTGATTTTGAATGTTGTTGGCAGTATACGAGCCGATCTCGGTCAGGAATTATTCTGCCTTAAACTATTAGTATTTCGTTGAACGTTAACAAACACACAACGATATACAAATAACCATCTTCTCGCAACAAAATTAATTTCCTGCGCCAAAAACATTCCTTCAAATCCGGGCAAATATTACTAGGGCAAACAGTTCGCATACACATGCGTGTACTATAAATATCTTAAAAAAAGAACGGGTTTTGTTGATGGGCACGGAAGTGCTCGTTGGCCGATATTTATTGCCGGGCACGGGGGCTAGCTTTAAAAATGCATTCCGCGCACAAAAGAGAACGACGGTGAGCGGTGTGCGCGCGTGCTCGCGCCGTGGCCAACGGGAACGTAGGAATTTGTTCCTATTTGTTTGAAAGCGTTATGCAGCTGTCAATGGGTCGAGCGGCGCACGTATGTTCGCCCGGAACGAGCGGTCAACACTTTTCTCGTGCGCGCATCACGATCTGTTCCATCCGATCGCGTCAATCACTCAAACTCTTCGACGCGCGCGGGTTATCGATGCGCCGCCGCCCGCCGTCCCCGCGATCCAACGTACGCGAACCCGATGCACGCTTTTGACCATCCAACGGTCCTCATTATGAATATTGTATTTTATGATCGCGCGTTTTCATTCCCGCCCATTTCTTTCCTCCCCGTTTCCGATTTTTTTTATTTCTGTTCCTCGATCACGACAACACGTTCATCATGGTCGAATCATGAGCGTGTTTTCGATGGTGTTGTAATGCCAGACTTTGATGGATTTCGCAGTAATTTTCCATGTTGATGTTCTGGAGGTGAAATTTAGAACACGTATTTCTGAAAGCGAGATATGCGATGGAGATATGGTATTGAAATTATTTGTGAATCGTATGGCTTGTTTATTGTGTTAACTCTGAAATAATGTTGCGAAGTATTGGTTTTCTTGATCAGTTTTGTACTCTATATTTATCTTATTTGATATAGATAGTATATATATGAGAATGCGTATAAATACAGTGGCGCATATTTTAATATTGATACACAATGAACTTTAGTAACTTTTATCCTAAAAATTTTTTACCATATTTATAATTGCAGTCGTCTGTTTTTTGGATATATGTGATATCTATTTATTGTTATTATTAGAGATAAATCCGTTTCATGAAATTATACTACTTTATATACTTTTTGGTTTCTAAACTCTCTTTTGACTGCAATTGTATCTTGAACAAATTTTATTCTATCTATTGCATTCACGTATCACGAATGAAAAATTCATACAAAGAATCGGTCGTCCAACAGCAACGTTTCAAAATACGAAAGCGCAAAGGTGACGTAACCGATCGATCGGACAATACAGCTGAAGGATCAAAGATCAGATCGAAGTGCGTTTGCAATGGTCGGAGAATTTTTCCGAAGGTGGTTACGAAACGACAGGCAGCCATCGTGCGCGCAATTTTTCTCCTCTCGAGGCGGGTTAGGCTCGCGGAGTGCCAGACAGGCCACGATCCCGATGACGTAGCGGAACGTTGAAAACGTACTTGAGAAAACACCTACCTGACAATGTTAATGTTGCCGGGCACGACAGCCGGCCGGAATTATTGAAGCCGAGGTAACAGCGTGGCTCCAGCGATAAAGAATGACAGGAGGCGGCCGTTATCGCTCGTTCCTTTCATGAATAAGCACGCAAACATTCGCATCCATCGCGAGGAGCGGGCCGAGGGCCGATAAGCCGAATCGCTAAAGTCGGACGGCTTGCTATCGGTCGTATCGTGAACGTGCCGTATTAATTTGAATATTTAACCGCGCGCTGCTTCATAGGTTGCATGGCCGAGCAATTTTTTCTTTTACTCCTCGCTCTCTTTCCTCCTTTTTCTCCTTCGTTCATTCTTCTACGATCTCGTCCTCGATTCCTCACGCTCCACGTCTCTCCCTTTACGAATGGTTGTAACGTCTCTATCTGTCCATGACGAAGGATCAAACGATAAAGCATGAAGCTCGGAGTGAGGTAATTTGTCAGAGAGGATTATGTTAGCCGGTTGACACATTTCGTGGTTCATGGTTGTCGACGGAAGTCAAATATTCATTAGGCAAGTAATATTCTTTACTGTTATATATTCCGTTATAATTAATGTATTTATATTCACTGACATTAGACGCTTCGACTATATTACTTTTTTCGCCTTTGTATATCCTTTTGTAAGGCATTTAAATCGCAAAGATTCTAGCCGGTTGATTCATGGAGGTAATCGGCGATACTAAATGTCTATCTATCAAGAGAAATGGAACATAGAAATTTTAAATATACCGACAAATTCATTTTTTTTACTTGTCAAAGAAACACACGATCCTGCATGGATTTTACATCCTATAGCTATATTTAAGACGATCGGGAATTTAGTTCGTCATCGAAACTTCAAAAATGCATGGAAACCTTGTTCGCCCGTAGCAGTAAGGGATCACGGTGGAAAATGAAAATCTCGTTCGCGATCGGCCATTACATGGCGGGGCAAATCGTTTCGGCGAACACGAGCTAACAGAGGAAGGAGGGTAGCGGTACACGTCGAAAGAGGATACCGAAAAGAAGAAGAAAAGAGGAAGGAACGAAAGGTGGAGGTTCGTGGATCTCCTTGTAACCCGTATAGCCCATTTCAAGCTCGCGTATATGAGGCCATTCGCGCGGAGCTCGACGACTAAACGAAGTCACCCCTACGGAGGGCTGTCGGCGGAAAGGGGTTGGTTGCCCTGCATGGGGTTACAAGACGAAATAAATACAATATTATGCAAACGGGCGGGGCTGATCGCGCTCGGCAAAGCCTCGGGAATCTCGGGAATCCCGAATAAATTGACACTAAACGTGGAAGGGTCTGCCCCTTCCTCTCGACTACCCTCGCCAGCGTTTCCTCGCTAGAGTGCAAGCAACCGGGCGATCCAGCTACGAGCACGGATCGCTCAGAACAACGGGGAACACCGGAAATATATATCGATGCTCCCACAACACGCCGTATTCCAATATCACCTAACAGCTATTTCGTTTATACGCGCCCTGCGCCGAAGTTAGGGCGAGAGAGGGTGAGATCGTGCCGACCGGGAATGTGTTTTTCCGGAATCTATGCATAGCCGACACGCCGAGTGACGAAGGGCCAATTCCTGCTATCATCGTCCGTTGTTTCGCAAACTTTTGTTCTTGAAAATTTGTGTGAAATGGTTCTGTTTTTTGTTTCGTTAGCAGTTGTGCTAGTTGCAATTGCATTATTCTCTAGGAATTATATTTCTCCATGAGAGAAAAGGAATAAGAAAGATAAAAGAAAAAATAGAAGGAGGAAGGAAGAAACTCAGAAAATTGAATAATGGAAACCATGATTCGCTGTATCTTTCTTCTCTGATCTTCGATTGAGCCGGTTATTCGAAAAATCGGTCACCTGCACAAGACAAAAGTTAAAGAAAATCGATGAAATTGTAATACATAATAAACATAAAGATCAATCAAGTTGCACTAAAATTCCAAAGTGTCATATAGCGGAGTTAACAGTTTCGTCCTGTTAACGACTCAAGTAACTTCGCGCTTTAGGACAACATTTTTATCACGATAATATTCACAGGATCGAAAATATGGTGTACAACGAGGTTAAATTCACCCAACAGGGTTCGTGAAGGTTGCACAATTTTTCTCAGAACATCGTCGACGGGGAGGCAGAAACTACGATCCTCGTTATCCCGACAGATGGTAATTCGATAGAAGTTTGGCCCGTGTTTGGATACGTTCTCGTAATTTATCGGCGCGCGGATATTCCGTCGTGCGGGGCGGTTGTTTCTCCGCCCGTAATTTCTGCCATTTTTCGCCGGGCCCTGGTAACGGCGTAAATAGCGGAGGTATCGTATAATCATCTAAATTACGATCTCAGAGCATGGCGTTCGCCGCTCCGCGCCTGGACAGAGGGTTGGAGAAGAGCGAAACGCTCTCGCGGACCGCGTCGATTCTAATCTCCCTCCCTCTTTATCTCGCCACCGCGTCGAACGTTGGCCCGGACAGTAAACCTTCGAACGAAATGGCACTCGCCGCGAAGCGTATCCTTGTTACCGATACCGGTAACGACGAGGACGGCCATTCCCGCGCTATGCCAGCCTCCACGCGTATATACGCCGAACTCCCACGCTTCCTGTTGCCGTGCAATCCAATTACTTCTTCCTTTCTTCCACCAGAAAGCGTAGAAAACATCTCGAAAAGCCGCAAAAATATACGACATCTGTAACCATCACTGGCAAATTCTTTTTTCCTGTTTGTTTCTTTCGACGTTCTTTATCATTGCTGAGAAGATAACACTGACGTTCTTAAAGCCTTCTACTCGATGGACATATTCTATCTGCTGACATTGAAGTTTGTAAAATTTTCCGCGAGATAGGAGCTTTAATTGTTGCTATTTAGTATGGTATATTTTTGGATAACGAATTTAAAATTCCGAAGGTTCCAGCAGATTAATTCATATAGATAATCGACCACTAACTATGTCGTTGTCCTTGAATATTTATATTTCTATTACACCCTTGTTTTAGTCCTTCCATAGTTTCCTCGAAACTCAAGAAACTTGTCAACAATTAAAAAAACAGCATTGCCTGATCTAAGAAACGCGTAAATACGAAAGGAATGGAAGTTATGGAAATTTTAGATATAATTCTACTTTCCACTCACTTCTTCAGAAACTTTATCCTTATCAACAAAGCAGCACCGGCGTCCTTGAGATATTCTACTAGATATACACGCTCTATCTGGTGACACTGGTAAAACGTTGCTTATTGGCGAACTAATCGTTAAAAAACAGTTTGAACCGGAGGCGCCATAAATCAGCCTTGCGAAAACGACGACGTATCGCATAGTCACGACCTAGAAACGGTTATTTCGCAACAAAGTTGCTTGCCATCCTTATCTCGAGTTAGTTTCAAGTCGATATCGATGTACCAACGCCTGGCTAAGCCTGTCCATCGGTGCTTGTGTACGCGAGAGATCCCACGTTACGCCGACGTTCTCTCGTATCCACATATTTGATCTGCATCGCACAGTTTCTCGATATCTCGCCTGATTTTCCCCTGTTCTCTCTTCTTCTTCTGATTGTCGTTGTCCGAATCGAGAGCGAGGCACGAGTGAGAATCGCGCGGTGCCCCGTAGCAGAAGATTATACGGTTTAAATGGATAATTAAATAGCAACGAAACTGACTGAAAGACTGACTGGGGATGATTGCCGGGTAGCGGCGCGAGCATGAGCGTGGAATTGCCGCCCGGGGGCCCCTTTGAAGAGGAGGAGGCTACGTTATTACGGCTCCGTCCTCTCACCCCAAAGTCGCGTCTAAACCGTACGGAAACGTTATAATTATCCTGATTCCCACAAGTCACGAGGTCTGAGCTCTCTACGGTTCCGATTGACGTGGCGAGGAAAAAAGGCCCGGTGCAGCCCTTACCCAGGAAAACAGGACTCTGTCAGTGTTGCGTCGATGACGTTGTACCTTTCGAGGATCTCGGGGACCTCAACTTTTTGGCCTGCCTTGAATAGTTAAATGTCGACCCGTGCACAGCCGACGCTTCGGCCCTAAATGCATCATTAGAACTCGTTTTGTGAAGTTTTATAATTTTCGACGTACATATCGTTGTGATGATTGTTTTCTTTCAAATCCAAGGATGTAACGGTAATTAACACTCTCGTGTATATTATGGACTATGTAATTTACTGAACGTCTGTTCTTTATAGAATTTTACGGAGAATTTTTCGATGAAATCACTATCGATTTATTTGTCACTCTTTTCCAGTGGGACTAATTGAGGAATTGTCTGAAAGAAGGGTCCATAAGACAAAAAGCTAAATTGAATAAATGTTAGTTCTGTAATTTCAATATCAGCTACGTTTGGCTCGATAATTATAATGGCTCTTAAAGAACCTTGCTCTTTTTATATTAATAAAGTAACATATACCACTCGGGACTTACATATTTACCCATGGACCTAAACACCTTTCTTCAGAATATTCTCCAATTTCTTTACAAAATCTACTCTCTAATAATATTATTACAACATGTATCACCTTCTTCCAAACGTTTTTATTGACGATATCCTAGGAAAACAACTTCCTTGCGTAACTTCAGCAAAATAATCAAGCGCCCGACGTTCCATCAGTGAAGTTCTCTGAAAACAACGCCATAACGAAATCGCAGGTGTGCACTTTTCTCGGACCATTAACCGGTCAGTTAATCGCAACCAGTGGTCCCTCTTCGGTGGAGATTAGTCCGGAGTAGCCGTCAGACGTTTCATTAGCACGGTCCAATCAGTTCGATACAGCCTCTAGACGATCCTTAGGGTGCGGGACGCGGCCTAATCAATGAAATTGGGAGACAAAGCCGGGTCAGTAGCTTGGGTCAACGGTCATCGGTTGTCGCGACGATTGAACTACCTCGATTTCGAGGCTAACGCTACCTCGAACGACACAATGAGGTAGGTGTGTCTGACCGCCACGTTTCAGGGTTCCTCCTTTACGCACCCTTCGTGCTTGTTCTTGACGAAACGCGATCATGGGAGACTTGGAACGCACGTGCACTTCATTCGGTCCAGGGGAAACGCAGCGTAGACACGCTCGATGTTTCTCGGTTGTGCACGCGCGCGAATGGACCCCATGGTAGACAGGGTCGCGTGATAATGACAGGCTTGGGCGTTACACGGTGATTGAGGTGGCCGTGTCACAGAGACCCGCTTCGACCACGCCCTGCAGGTCGCCGTACCAATTCGCATCGATTCCTCGGCCACCCTGCCGAATCCTGCTCTTTGACCTCTAAGAAGCTAACAATAAGTTATGTAGTGTTCCGGGAAGATTGGAGCTCGGTGGCTTTCGGCTAAGGGCGATCTGTTTTTACAGGAGGATCAGATGGTTCGAGTAAGTGTTAGGGTGTGTTATGAGACATTAAAAATACCTTTTATGTGATTTTAGGGATTTTTCGTTGAGGAAGATCTGTTTTTGTAGGAGGATCAGATCGATTAAAAGTCTGAAAGGTGTTATGCTTTGTGGTGTATTGTGGGACGTTAACGTTTTGATATGCATAAGAATGAATAATATTAACAATGGAAGATTCAGGCTTAGACGTGACAGGACTAGAAATGTTAGTTAAAGGATAATTGACACGCTCGAAGTATTCTAATGTAAGTCAATATGAGACAAACCTTGTAGTAATCGATAAGTAACAGTTCCTAAAATTTCCAAGCTGCATTTTTATTAGACGTGTTCTTCTCCTGTAGAAAGCAAGAAATAATGTGTTTTTCATTAGCGGTCTTTATATATTTGTTTACTTGGTATCTATGAAACATACAATACAAAGACTACGTTTTACAAAATTTCTTAATCCTTCATCGTTAGAATGATACAAGTACAGTTATCAACGATTACTACACATATACGTTTCTATTAATATTCATGGTGCACGTTATCGACGATCACGAAAAATCATAAGAAAGAGCGAAGTCAGTGGTCCGGGAATTTTTCACGCCGTCGAGCCCGGTATGCAGCATACCGGAATAGCTGATTATCGAACGCAAGCAAGCGCGGCCGCCGCAATGACGAGGCAGATTCGCCGACGATATCTATCTGGCAGATGGAGCTCCACGTTTGCTCGGTTCCCGTCGTCGTGATGTTCCAACGGGGGTCAACATCGCGGCGGCATACCATCTTTGGGCTTGGCTTATCTCGTATCGTTCAGAGCTTGCCACGAATAGCCAACAGGCGCGTCCTCGCGCATACCTCCATACATTCCATTGTATTTCGTCTGTAATTACACCGAAAGGGGACATGGCGCGTCTTCGTTCGGTGCACGGCTCGTCGCTCGGAGAATGCGTTCCCCATCTCCGATTCTAATCAGTACCGTGCATCCCTGACGGCCAAACGTCGCATTGACAGCGCGTTCCGATCGTTGCAAAACCGAGTTTCTGCATTCAATGTTCAAACATCACAGTTCGATCTATTAACGCTCGCGTACACTGGAATGCGTACAGGTAACGAGCTTCGCGGATGTTCCGTAAAGTCGTGTCACCACGTTACACGACTGTTTGACAGACTGTGATCGAGGAATGGTAGGATTATGGTAATGTGTATTTTATCCATATAAGGGAAATTTAAAAGCGTGATCATGCACAGAGTGCACATGATATGCGAAATTATGGAAAATATTCAAAGTGAATTTATCGTTATTAAGATTACACTTATATCCTCACATTGCATCCTCGCATCGTTCTTTTAACCAATTCTGATGTTCGATTCTTTAAATTCCCTATATTATATTTATCGATACCAGATTTCAAATGTTTTCTCAGACGTTTTATATACGTATAAACTTCTTTGGGTTTTGTATCTAATTCGTCCAGACATTTTTCAGTGAAGTTTATATAATTGTTTCGAGATAATATATAATTTCTAACTTATCACGTTTATCCTGTAGCGCCTACAGATAGCTTATACAAGTACCTAAATCAGTGTCTTGCGCAGAATTCAGAATTCTGATAGATCAGTCGTTACATTGATAATTTGTACCGATTATCGCATCATGTATAAAGATAGAATGTGCCTTAATACATATGAACGAGAAGCATATGCCGAGTAATAAAAATGGACATTCGTCATTCTAGTTTCATTTGTCATAATTGTCACATTTAACTGTAACTGACATTTCGAACGTTCAAGCAGACACGTTATATCTCCGGCAAAATCAGAGAATCATCGATCAAGAAGCGTATTACAGTTCTCTCGATTCTGTCTTTTATCCTGGTCCTCCTACCGATTGCCGAGGTCTTGGCTGAGAGTTTCATCGTCGGGCCCCAGGTTCCGTAATATCCAGCCGGCTCTCGAATCTTCGCGTAGACGATCTTCTCCTCTTAAAGGAAATCCTGTGGAAGTCCTTTCGACGTTCGCCAGCCATTACCTCCGCGCTACTCTTCGCTCTCAGCCCGCTTGCAATAACGGCACATTAGAGGATTTTAACGCCGAAATTGAATAACCCCCGAGACGGTAACGAAGTTATGCTCGCTCATGGAAATGCCTTATATAGCTATCCACCGATGGAAGGAGACAGTCGGAATGTAGGTATTAGGGATGACTGACGCGCTGACGTCGCCGATTTCGTCCTCCAGTTCTCTGGTCCTTTTCCTTCGCGCGCCGTTCGCTCGTCCCGCTTCTCGCATCAGCAAAGACCGACCCTCTGCTTTCAAATTGCTCGACCGTGGCAGCTTTACTGCCGGGAGCTTTCCTAACGATAGGTCGGTTCTTTTTACCCTCGGAAAAACGGTTATTAAAAGTTAAGATAATTGATTTCATCGCGGGTGTCGAATAAACGAGTTAAACTGTTCACGTATACAAGTTTCAAGTTATGAAGATACCACGTCATTCTATCAAAATATTGTGCAGAGTTGAAAGAAAATTTTATAGATGGAATCCGATTGGTTACTTCTCGTACAATTGGTCAAATTTATTTCTCCTTATTGGCTAAAAGTTTCGCGTCTAAAAATAGAATTTTATACCATCATCTGACACCGAGTGAAAAAGAAGAGAGGAAACAACATTAGGCAATTCTTTTTCTCTTTACAATAGTTACCATTTACCACTCACTAAATCTACGAGTGCAACGATCGTCAACGATCCCAACGGTAGCACAATTACATAACTATGTACCGAGAAATGTTTTTAACCTTTGTAAAATCAAACACAAGTCTTCGAAAAATTACGAAGCTTCGCAGAATCCTTGCTCCAACGCGTAACACTTTTGCCGCGAGATCTACGGGTACCAGAAGGGTGAAACCGAGGCGCGTGATGACGGGGCGCGATCTCTGCTCCCACGCCCCCAACGCCCCGCTCGTTAGTCGGAGTCAGCAGCGATCGTCATCGACGTGTCATTCAGCGCCGCGGTTATCGAGGGGAAACCCGAGTTTCGAACGAAGGACACGCGGATGGAAAGAGAGAAGAGGATCAGGAAACGGGTCGGTCGGACGTGAAAGTCCGCCCATTCGACATCGACGACCTGACGCAGCATCGAGAGCCAGCAAATTGTCGTGCTCGCGGCGACGTAGCGAGATCGTCGATCGTCGGGCGTTACGTGGATAGCGTAGTCAAGGGTGGACGACGAATCCGGGGGAGGAGAGCGGCTTCTTCGTGACAACCGGTTACTGTATCGTCTCGTTTGATCGTAACGAGGATACGTGCGCAATTGGTCCGATCAGGGTGCAAGATGTGGCTTGGCCATTCTAGGGGGCCGGGGGTGTCGTCGTCGTTATCGTCGGCCAGACTTTGGCAATTCTGCGGAAACCAGTCGGTCGGTTGCTTATCGAGGACGATTAATAACGGGCTCGGCTTGCTTCTCGCTTTCCTATGATTTATAGTCTGTAGCCTGGCTATTCGCGCTCGAGAACAGGTTACAAGTTGAAACATTGCGCGATGCTAATGCGCGTACATTGAATATTAATAGACAGTGAAATTAGTTTTCTTCTTTTTACGTTTTTCGGTTCCGTATGTCTCGAGGTAGAAGTGGGCGTATCATTCTTTCAGTAATCTTTCGGTGTAATCCTTCAATTAATTTGACGCGGGGTCGGTTTGCCACGACGTTGGATTCTCCCGATCCGTTTCTTGCGTTAATTGATCATTCTCAAGGAAAGCGCGTGACACTGATGAATTCTCCGCCGAATTTCATTTTTGTTTCAAATCATGGCAGTTGAATTCTGAATATTGAACGCTGGTACCACACACACACCTGTGGATACGCTAAGAGGTTGGAACTCCTTGGAAAAGATACTTCACCAGCTTGCGAGTTTGTACTGATTTGAATTTGGGTCACGAACGATCTCATTGCCTCGAGAATTGTCTTGCAGAGCAGTTCGCTCCACGAAAGGGCCGCGGTTATTTCAGCTACGTCTTCGCTATCAAGGTAGCAGCCCGTGCGATGAGGTTAGCGTACCACGAAAAGGGGTCGTCTCGAGGCAATCGGGCTAAACTACGGACTCATTTACACACTTAGCCAGGCTTCCGCCTCGCTCGTTTCTACCCCAGCTCGAGTCGACCGAGAGCACAAATGGTTTTCATATTGTCTTTTTATCGCTCATTTTCATTTTATCGCTTGTTTAGCTGCCGACTCGAGTCATCCGCTTCGACAATTCCGCGTGTCTCTTTCTTCTACCAGTTCTGATTCTACGCTTGAAACGGCTACTATTCTGACCTCTATTTTCTCTCTCGCGTTTCGTGCAAACCTATTTAATCTATCTGACAGTCGTCTAGCGAGCTGTAGGTTTGGAAAGTTCATATATGTAATTTAGACGTCACTAAAAGAAACACGATATAGTTAGAGAGCTTCAAGTTACAGAATTAAGGTCACATAGATAATATTTGTAATACTCTTCAAGTGTCAATCATCAACTGGTATGGTACAGATCAAATCATTGACAGATATAATATGTTTCCTTCCACATTTTTCATTTTTCTCAATACCTATTGCACTTTTTATTAGTTGATATTCTTGTAATACAAGGACAATTGCTACCTTCTTATAAATGACTTCTATAATCATTACTTACTAACTTGCTAATTTATTAGCAATGCGAACCTCACCATATCAATTGCGGATTAAGATAGGAAAAATTGTAGGAATATTCCTTCTAAATTTACAAAATCTTTATTAATTCTTGCCCATGCTTCATTTAACGCGCATACTGATCCAACGTTATCTACTCTAATCAACGCAGTCCCGATCGTTTTCTCGTGCGATAATCGCGTAAGTATGGTGGAATATGGTCGACTAAATCAGGCCCGGTTTTGCACGACGACGCTGTCGTCCGTAATTCACCACCAGTTCGCGCAAACACTAAATTCGATGAGAATATCGGGCCCCACGAGCCGATGCCAAACCCGATGGTAGCGCGCACGAACGCGCGAGCGTATCCGGCTGCGCATAAAAGCCCGCGGCTGCACCGCAAGCGGCCGAACCGCATCATATTTTTACATAATTAGCACGTGGCGCTCGCGGTATTACGTTCCCGACTCCTCGTACCCCCCTGGTTAACCTCCCCCCTTTGCTCGTTACTTTTTCCTGAAGCCTGCGGTATTTTTGGAAACCGCTGTAAGCCCGCCGCCAATTCCTCTACCCCGTTGTATATCATGTTTCTTGGAGGCGAGCCATAGTATACATGCAACAGAAGCGTGGCATCGACTCTCCTCTCCGCTCGAACCGCTCTCCTCTCTCACCCCCTCCGTGAAAGCCCATTGTGCGGCCATGTATACGCGATCCAAGCGATTCTTATCCTAATTAAATCGGCCCAGAGCATTGTCTGCCCGTGGAGTTTCTATCGGATCTTGCCTGGCTACCTAGCGTTCTCTCCATTTGCGGCGGTAACGTCATACCGACGGTATACAGCCGCGAGAGGGTCGATTGAGACGTGGCTGCGTATTCGACGAGGATTGATCGTGGCTAAATAAAGAGCGAAGGATTGAGAGACGCCAATTATTTTGGGAAGGCAAGTCGTGACGAGTTTGGGACTCGAAGGGAGAAAGAAACTTTGATGGAAAATTATGGATACGAATTTTGTTATTTAGGAAGCGAGGAATATAACGAGGAACGTAATACGAGAGTGCAAATCAGTGAGAAGTTACAGCGAACGTGTTTTGCTTGTCGTGAGCAAACGAACTATCGAAAGTATGGACTGACGAGGATTTAAAATCTCGTCTAAGAGTGTGTGAAGAAATTTTCTAATATAGATTCACGTATTTTGTAATTGTATATTTCTACTTTCGCTCTGAATTCTTCGGGCAGTTGTTATATTTATTTTCAAACTGAGAAATGTTATATAATCCTTGAAAGGTATAAAGGAATGGTTTCAAGGAAGTAATCTAGAAACATTTAATTCCTTCGTCTGTGTATTATTAACAAGGGTTTTTGAAATAAATTCGTGCCAGTAACTGAGGTCCAGAAAAATGTAACCGAAACCACTTTTGTCCTTGACGAAACAATAAGGAGAAAAATTGGCTGGCGACAGATTTATCATTAACCGAGAAAGGCAGAAACAAGCGGAAAAGTCGGAAGGAGTTTCAAATGGATCGTGTTTCGTTCGCAAAATCCAAGGACCGTCTCTCCCCTCCTATTGGCCAGAGTCGCGTCCGCCTCGTTGGTGTATGCATAAAACAATCAAGATAATTGTTGAAGCTACATGGGGACCGGCTGGCTGACTGCTTTCCACCCTCGTCTGGGATCGTGGTAGCTGCCGGAACGGAAGGCAGGCGGAAGTAAAAGGGACAAAGAGGGAAAGAGAGAAGGCAGCAGCTATCCAATTACATTGAAAACAATAGTCTTAAGTGCTCGCGGCGGTCCGTTCTGGCTTGCCCACCCTCCTCCCTCCTCCGTACCGCCGCCGATGCTTTTCCAGGAGGGGCGCCCCACCCCCGCTGGGGCCACCCGTGACGATGCACAACTTTGACTCGCTAAAAGTATTACCGCGAGAAAGTTACAGGTAACACTCCGCGAATTGAATGAATCTTGCAGACGCTTCTCATTCCTCCGGTTGAACGTTTCCCGATTAAGAAATGATCGTGAGATCTACGAGGGGATGTCGAAGGTATATGAAAAAGGGGGATGAAGAGGTGAGAAGAAATCGGAAACCTTTGACAGTAGCATTGTCGAGTAGGCGTTTTATTAGATGTTCTTTGTTGTCGACTGAAAGCATGGAAATAAAATACTTTGATCATAAAAATTTTAGTGCAAGAGAATCACGAGGTAAAAGAGGAAAAGTAATACGAGAGTATCAGAAAAAGAGAATTCAGCACTTAAGGAATGCGTGAAGAAACACTAGCGGTGTAACGACATAGAAAAAAGTTACATCGATAAAAAGAGTCTGGTAATGAAATAAAGAAACGAGATCGTGATACGGAAAATGAAAGGATAGAAAAACTATGCAACAACTTCATAAAAAAAAAGCGAAAGGGCAGTAAAAAGACTCAAAGAAATAAAAAGAAGAATGTGAAAAGATAAGAGGAACACGAAGAATACATACCCTAAATAAGAACAAGCAACAATGGCATCAGAAAGAAGGACGATAACACTAAAGCGCTTGAAAGAATGAGGTTTCATGAGGAGAATGACTTGAACATGAATGAAGCTACGACGAAAGATACTTCGAATCTCCTAAAGATTCTCAAGGACATATGCCAGAAATCTGAGAATGGTAGTTTTAGATGAGAGTAGAGCTACAAAGTTGCTGATGTGAAAATGTGACATGATATATCTACAGGGCTATCAATGTACGTACGTAAGTTCGACATTCGTACGAGTTCCATGCTTTCTATGATAAATGGATCCATGGTAACCTCGATTTGTTTGTTCAGTGACGACTTTAATATCGCGGTGGGAATTAATACAAGAGATGAAAATTAAGATGCACGACGCATTGTCCCCTGGGGACGAGCGTTTCGTGTAGCTCGTGATGTAATTAATGTGATTATCCGCGGATCGCGTGCGTTCTTTTTTCTTCATAATGCAGGATACGATTCTACGCTCTGACAGGTCATTCAGCTAGCATTTTAGTCTCGTGTAAAATTGATTCAGTTATTTGTAACATCCATAAATTATGTATGATATCGTTTAATAATGTTCAGAAACTTGCTTATCTTTGACAGGATGTTATTCAATTACAAAATCGTAACTATAAGAGTGTAGAATAATATTGATCCTTATTCTGATTATGACAAGAAAAATAACTTCTTGGCATTAATTGGCTTCATTTCGAAATTATGAATCGTACAATTAATTTTCCTTTAAATTACTATACAGATTACTGATATTTCAAATAATGATATCTGAAGAATATAAATATAATAGCAAAAAAAGGGAATATAACTGCTCCGTCTTTTAATATGTAATATAAACCAATAAAATTATACATTTTAACAAAATTAATGTATCCAGGTACTTATAAATGGTAATTTATTTTCACCTTTTCTTGATCAGTGATCGTACTGTTTTTATTACGTTTAGAATACTCAAGAAAAAAGGATTTGAATCAAGACGCACCTTTAAATTTCCAATTTTCACAGATTATATTTTTCACTCGATTGATACCGTGCGCACGGATTAACACCGTTTACGAACCAAGACATTTCGCGGGAATGTTTTCGTTGTAACGCGCGTAGGTTCGGGCACGTGTCGTTCGTCTTCCTGTTGCTCAGCGTGCATCGAAGCGGTTGGTGTTGCCGCAAGTGCGAAATTAATGCGAGCAGTAACTTCGCTTGGAGAACGATGAGATTTATACACGAATTTATGGACTCGCGCAGCAAGACCGATGGAATAACCGAGGAGTGCATCATTTATGCATCTAGCTCCGCTTTCGCCGCCGCGCCTTTGAGCTCTTGCCAATGGCGAGCTCCCTTCGCCACTTGTGTCACGGTGAATCATTTTTTCGGTACGGCAAGCGAGAATCTGAATGTATCCTGATGGAATTTTAAAGTGGCGTTTATATACGTGTAATTTTATTTCGACAAATTAAAATTATATCATGACTTTGACGTAGTTAACTCTTAAATACTGTAATTTCACCTTAGTTTATATCTTTTAATTTTCGAAATCAGTAATCATCCTCTAAATTTCGTTACAGAAACGAATAACTTATTAAATGTTTTATTATTAAAAGATATAAAAATAGGAAAGTTACCGGAATGTACGGAAAAGTTTGCGATGATATAAAATGAACTCCACTGAAATTCCACACGCTTTATTAAGCATTAACGTTTTAAGCCCCGACGCTTTAATCGTAAATATTTAATCTTGCAACATGTTCCATTTAATCAAGAATTTTTGTACGAACGACGTGAAACCATAATTACAGGCGCGCCTCGTTGGGGAATTATTTTAGCAACAAAATTATAGCTCGCAAAGTTAACATCGTCCATGTGCCGTTAGGAAACAAGTTTCTGCAAAAGGGTAACGTTAAAACGCAACAAGAGAATAATTTACAACGACATAGCGTGCAACCAGCAACGAAGTTGCTACGACCTTTCTTGCGACCACTAAATCCAGCTTGGTCATGTAAAGCTGTCGTTTCCGAGGGCTTTATCGCCGCGGATCCGTCGATTTCCTTCAATAATTCGCGACACAGAGATTATCTTGTAAACCGCCTATCCAGAACGTGTCCCTCCACCATTGACCTTTCTCCCGTATATCTTGAATGGCCTCTCGTAAACTCTGTCTTCCCTGAAAGCCAATACGAGCATCGAAGGACTGATCGTCGTGCGTGCATCTGCATCGACACAACACGATAAAACGCTTGTTGCTCCGTTATAGAGGGACGACCTTTTTTTCTACCACTCTTCTCTTACTTTTTTCTCTTTTTTCTTCTTCTCCCTTTTTTTTATTGTCGTTGTTGTCCAGCAATAAATATAGCATATAGCATTTCGCAGGTGCGTCCAGACGACGCGATGCCCAGTAATGCGACTGCCGTCGCGCAGATAAAAGTCCCCCGTGCCATCTATGCGCTCTGTGCACTTACCTGTTACGCGATAAATCACTCGATAAATTGTTTAAAAGCATAGACTGCCGGGGAACGCGGAACGGCCCGGGCTTTGCCCTCGCTTCGACGCTGTGTCGTCGTAAATAACGCGTAAGTTGCGACCAGCTCGCCTCGACTACTCTCGCGTATAGTAAGGAAGATGTAACATTGGCTAGAAATGTTTTCGAGTATTACCATCGAAGAGGAAAATTCGCTGGGTTAGTCGCAGATAGCATGTGATTATGATATTTTGTAAAGTGTACGTGGTAATTAGATTTCTAGAGGAAGAAAGTTATTAAGTTCGTTCGTTTCTTTTTGTTGTAGCATCCGTACCCTTCGGAAGACCAGAAGAAGCAATTGGCTCAGGACACGGGGTTGACGATTCTCCAAGTTAACAACTGGTGAGTGCTACGAGAAAATTTATTGCGTTAAATTGTTCAAAGAACTCGTAGCGAAATATGTGAAAATTTAGACTTATTACATAAATATATAATCTTCATTTTTCTTCAATGATTCTTTTTCGACGAATTTTTCTCGAAAAGGCTTTCATCCTTTTTCATTTTATAGATTTTACTCGAGTCTCATTAAGTTCTATTCTATTCTATTTCTGATAATTAAAAGAGTTTTATAGGAGCCTAAATAAATGACATCGCGATTTGTTACATCCGGTGAATGAAATTCAACATTCCATTCAGATTCAATATTTTAATCTTCATCTGTTTATCATAAAGGAGACGAAACTTTATTATTAATCAAATACAGATATTTCATTTCAATCTTTTTTAGTATTAATACAATTAGGAACTTCTTTTCAATCAAATACTAAATAGAATACTTCGATTGATGCCAAACACGCTATGAATTGTTCGAACAACTCAATACGTATACATAAATCGATTACATGAATTACAGTCTTTCACAGACAGTTAATAATTCGTTTTCCAACCAGAGATACTTTCTCAATCTTAGCCTCATTGAAACACAAATTTCTTTTTCCTCTTGCCTGGTTACGACATCGATGTTATCCATAAAATCTGAATCGCATTAAGTTCCTCGGTTAAGCTAGTCAACAGCGACAAGTAGATTAGTTGAACGCGTCGATCGCGCGAAATACGGAGAACTATATCGACAACACTTTGAAACGTACGCACCCGTGTGGTAGATTTCGAAATTCCCGCGATACCTGTCTCCGCGCCGCCATTAGACGGCATTGTTGAGCCCGCGGGATTCCTGGCGTGCCCCTTGTCGAAGATAAAGCTGCCGTTTCAATGGGTTTTCGCGTTCCGTTCGAAGGAAAGCCATTGAAGCAAGCTGAAAAGAATTTGACGTATCGGTGTGTCGGCTAGGAATTTAGGAATTCGATTTTTGCGACTCGTAGTTACAACAAAATAGAATATGTCAATCTGAGAAATCTTATCTTTTTATTATCAAAAATTTACAAATGGCACCTTTATCGAGAACAAAATTTTATCGATCCGAGTAAAGGTAAATAAATCACGAAAAGACAAAGGACGTGACAACATCGTTTTCTTAATTTCCATTTCGCTATCTCTCTATCCGCATTTCCCACGTTCCCTATCCGACAGTCATCGTCGTTTGACTTTCACCGGTCGTAAACCTTAACGACCCTCAGAGTGTCGCATTGTTCGACGATTATTTCTTTAAAACCGTACCATGGTTGTTCTATTCTGTTATTCGCTGCGGTTCGACCACACGCGTTAACACGGGTAAGGCGAATATTTCCCGCGGAATAAAACCGTAACACTGTCGAAGCCGGTCACGCAGCGACGTAACGAGACGTTCAAAATAATATCTCGTTCGCGCGGCTTGCACGCTTGGCAGCCAGGTAGGCGAGCAGCCTGTAAAACGTTTATGCGGGCCCGCTTTATGCACCTTTAATCTCGGCGCGAAGTGCCGTACCGGATTATACTAGCCGCTATTATGTAGCGACTTTACGATTTTCGTATCTGGGCCGTCGAGGGAGCGAGACAGAGAGATCGTCTTTCTTCGCTCTCGACCGATTTCCGAGACAAGTAAACCGCCTCGTTCTACTTTTCTCTTTATTCTACCTTCTTGGTTTTTCTTCTTTTTTCGCTGTTCACCTCTGTACTCTTGTTCCTTGTATTCGACGTTCGTATATCGAAACGAGAATACCGTAAATTCTGTGGAATTTTGACGCTACCGATAAACGCACTCACGAGCGCGTGTACTCCGGCGAGATTTTCGGTTCCGCTCGCCATAAACGCGATAGCGAAAAATGCGAGACACCGCGAGCCCATCGCCGCGGGATTCTGCGGTATACAAGCGGTGGTATCGCCCGCTGACCAGGATCTCGATCGTCGTGAGGAACAGGTTAACCGGCCCCTCGTAGGTGGCTGCATCCGCTTAGAATGCGGCTGCAGGTGCGGCTGATAAGCTCGACAAGGCGTGCTGCCTCTTGGAATACTTTCCGCACGGTTTCTAATTCCGATCTCTGAACAACTATCTGATCGTGTGTTAAATTATGTATGTATTATTCCAAGCTAAATTAGTCTATCTGAAAATATGCACTTTGTACTCGTTTTTTATTATCGTTCATCGTACGCGGACCTTCGAACAATAATCGTTAGCAGCAACATTCCACGAACGCATCGCTGATATATGGAACGCGTTACGAGTGGCTCGCTGCCTCCAGTTAAATGTCGACAGATTTTTTTTTCACGCTCTCCCCATCGATGCTCGAATTAAAATGAAAAAAAGAGAACGGAAAAAACGGGAAAAGAGAGGGCAGGGGGAAAAGAAACGAACACGCGCTCGAGATTCCAGCCAACGAGATGGCGAGGTTACATTTTACGGTCGTTCGCGTTACCTTACGGCAATTTGCCGTACGCGGAATGCCGCTTCGGAACGATCGCAATTAATAAGCCGCTGCCTTCGTTCCTCTTATGATTCATAATGATACGGTTAATCGTTCGACTGCTGTTTATGGCGGGCCGGGATTAGTCTCGCGGGATATGCCGCCTTTCGTTTCGTTCTCCGGGAAACGCGAATTTAATTGCCGATGCGCCTTCGCAGGATTATCATCCCCAACTTCTTCACGAGTTTGATGGCAGTGGCGCGTGTGCACGGAAATCGTTTAGTTTTCGACATTCGATTATGAGTTTCACGACCACTTATAATAGTAGGCCTTTACGACGAATCGATAAATTCAAAGGAAATTCAGAAGGGGATGATTGAGAGCGAGTTTTTTCAAATATTTTCGGGTATCGGTGAGATATCTACTTAGCGTTATTAGCTTGAATATTCTTTTTATTTGCTGGATCGAGATAAAAAGTATCAGATGTAAGTTTTTCAGACCCATAAAGTGAATAGGGTACATCTAAATCATTAGGACCAGCGTTTTAGACTCAACTTGCATTATCAAATTCGAATTTCTAAAATTGTGTTTGTGGTCAGAAATTCCCAGAATACGCTCGATATTCTCTTCGTGGTTGTTTTTTTTTATCGTTGTACGAAGTTCGGAAAGACTGAAGTGTCTTTATGAAATATTCATAGATTCTTATCCTAATCAAAACCGACGACATACCATACGCACCGTATTATAAATAGAACTCGTGTTATCGTTAGTCTAAATAATTTCAGCATTGGAAACATAGTTTGCGCACGTTATGAAAAAGCACTAGCATAGAAAACATTGAGTTAGATAAATAGACCATAATCGAAACCGTGAAGATCGAGAAATATTTCTAGAAATTATCTTATTGGTTACGTTCGTGTATGTTGTTATCAAATGTATTAATCGATTAATCGACGGTGGAGCACTAAATCCGAGTTTCATTAACAGCAAACTATTGAATATAACGACACATAGTATCATTCATCGTACTTCAGATCGATTTGCATAAACACTCCAATCTAACAATATCCATAATTAAGTAACTATCTGTTATAAACGTAAAGACACATATTAAAAATACCGGTTTCACGAAATTCTGATCCAAATCCAAAATAAAGATCCTCCTAATTCACGACACGTCAAAGGAAGTTCCTGGAGAAACTCTTGGAAGAGTCGCACGTCCTGAAGAAAAGTTAATTCCACGCGATCCGTTACGAGGCGGAAAGGGTTAAGACGAGCCAGAGAGCACCCTCGTGAAAGCTTAGTGTGTCCTGTCCCGTGAAATCCCTCGTTTCTTCGAGTTGATCCACAGTTACCTCTCCCCCTCCCCAATCCATGCCGTTCTCTTTACAGAGGACGGAAGCGTCCCCCTTGGCTCGTATCTCGCTATCTTGATAGATGTTTCCGCGTAACACCTGCGCCAGCATCCGAATTACACCGGCCCCTGTTTACCGTGATGTTTAAGCGGCCCTTTCACCCTTCCGTTCTCGTACAAGTTCTCGGAAAATAGGCGTTCCCTCCCCGCTGTCACCCCTTGAAATTTCGTCGCGTCCGTACAGAACCGGTTAGGGGATTGGATTTGCGCTTAAACGTTTCTTTCCCAATTTATTTCAGGGATTATGAGAAGGTATACGAAATGGAATACAGGTGCTTCGCAGAGAAACAAGTTATAATCCTTGCAATCTTTCTGGAAAATTATTTTTTTATAATTGCTTAAGAAGTTACATAACCTGTGGCAGAAAGGGATGCGCTAGTGAGCAAGAAAGAACATGTGCGTGATATTATAATCAGCATGGTATATAGGTACAGTATGCACCGTTCACAGGCCAAATTTCATCGATATTTTCTACTTTTTATTTCACGGAGTTAAATTCATTTGGCAAACAAGCGGCTTATATAAGAACAATTTAACTACAAGATTGTGACTTTCACGTGAGTGTGAACTTTCTATAACATACACTCGATAGCTTCTCAGACTGAACTGTCCTGTTGCACATAATCTCCATTAGACTTGCGGGTCAAAAAATTTGTCGTGGTCTTTAACGGATCGCACTGTAACTCCATCGATGTATCGGCGTTGTCCAGCAAAAATCTTGTTTATACCGACCGGAATGTAAGAATTCCCCGGAGGCTGTCTCAGGTTCAGTAAACCTTACCAAGGATCGAAATAATCCGCGTTCCCGTTTACAGTGTCGTCCACGGGGGTGAATCAGCGACGATTCCTGCGGCCGGATATAAAATGCGAAACGAATTGCTCTACGTTTCCCATCCTCGTCCTCCCTTCGCCCATCCTGACTGCACGCGGTTGGTCCGGCACGTCTGCTCGCGTTCTCATTGCATCGCGACGCCACGGAGACGCGGGTGGTTTGCGGCGCGTATAAATAAAATCGTCGCGACGCCTCGCGAAACGACGAGCTCGTATAATAAGAAGGAGAAAGAGAGTAGAGGTTGGCTCGAGACAGGAATTGAAAGGGACAAGAGGACGGGGGATAAAGGGTGGTGGACGTGGAGCGCGGTAATTGAGCACAAATCAAGTTTAAGGAGGCCTCCGGCGATCGGGATTTTTTTCATCGAGCCACGCGTTAATATTTATTTGGTGCACGTTCTAGCGACGCCTACGCGATGCCACGATAATTGCGCGGCCGAGTCCTGAACGGTGTTAATTGCGTCGCGGCGGTGCAGCCGCTCGCAAGAAGAGAGGGAGAGAGAGATAGAAAGAGAGAGAGAGAGAGAGAGACAGAGACGCGTGCGATGTAACGCGCGTGGAATTTTTGGCAAGGCTCCCTGTTTACGTGCTCCCCCGTGCCACCAATATTTTCTCAGGCATCTGTCCATATCGCTGACATTTTCCCTCGCTGCCGGCCTCGTAATTAACCGTAACCGATGTCCACGCGCAAATTAGTAGCGCATAACTTTTCACCGCTCGACCATGCTCCGATGCATCCGAAATAACCTCGACGAGGCTCGTCGTGCGGCTCTTCACATTCCGCGGTAACTTCGAGGTTAATTAAGTCGATCGTGGTTGAGCCAGAAAGGAGGTTAAAGAAATTGCGTAAAAACGATAAAGCTACTTCGATCTTCGGTTGCGGAATCTCGTACAATTTCCTGAGAGAAACTCGCGAAACGAAGCGAGAGGCATGGAAAGGAGGCATTCTGTTTCTTTTCTTTCTGCTTTCTTTCTTTTTTCACGCAGACCGAAAGTGCGGGCTGTGATGTATGCTTCGCGTGGGTGGGCAGGTATAAGGGCGCACGTAGGCGGGCCGCAGAGCTTACGAGGCTTGCACTTGCGCGCCGGCGAAGTGTATGCGAGGGCCGCGGCAATTTCTTCGTGGCGCGATAAGTTTCGTGATATATTTCGCCGGGGGAAACTCATGTTTCCGTAATGCAATTAGAGCATGGCCGTTGCACCGTGGAACGTTAGCTCGGACGAGGGCTGCGTTCAGGAACGACGGCGACGACGACGTCGACGGACGATGCCAGTGGTGCTGCTTAGAAATAGCAGGTCTAATTAGAATACGCGAGACAAATGAAATAATTCGTAAATAAAACGCGTTCCCCTTGCGTCTACGTGCACGAAGGACGCAGTCCGCCCTCGCCCAACGGCAACCACCCCTTTTTCTTCTTTCCGCGATACACCTCCTTCATTCCCCTCCGCTACTTCGTTTTCTCCGTTCGCTGCTCTGTTTCTGCTCACTGTCCCGCTCTCTCTTTCTCGCTACCTTCGCCCACAATTTTCCGTCACATATATCAGCCCGGACAGTAGTTAGAAACGTTGCCAGCTTGTTACCGTGTGTAACCCTTCGCGATCCTCCGCGTACGCGTGCTAGCTTACCAGGAATCGTGTATCGCGGGGATGAAACAGCTCTCGAATTGAGTTCAAGATGGAATTTATCCGATCGGACAACGTATATGTCATTTTCTCCTGGACCAGGCTGATTAATCCTACAGTCGGAAGTGGAACTCGATTCGTTAGATTGTACAATGCATAGCGATATTAAAGGAGGTGTTGTAAATTATTTTCGAGGACAAAATTTACTAAAAGCTAAAGAAAAATATTATCTTTTTAAAACTAGAGGTATCCTGGGCTTTCGTACAAGTTAGCCAATCAAAATCAAATTAACAAATTTCTTTATGTTAATGTTTATACCTAAACAGTACGATTCATCGTTATCGAAATTCGAAACGATTTACTAAATCCAATTAAGCCACTTCCATTACGTAAAATCTAATGAGATTGATGTAATTTATTGTTAAGTTAATTTAAGACTGAGTTGTTCTAATTTATGCGTGTCGGAGGAAACATACTTCGAGAACTATTCTATTCCATCTCCTTGTTTGTAGAGTATGACACACGACTGTCGCTACTTCCGTTGAACAGCAGCGTGTTTCGCAGTGGCGCAAATGTGTACTAATATTTCTGCTAATTTAACCGTTCCCTCCCCACCGTCGCGTATCTGGCTAATAAACCAGCAGTTATTTATCGGTCTGCCCGTCCCCCGGTCCATCTCCTCCCGCCCCACGTGCGGCAACTGCCACTTAGGCCGTTTATTTCGACGCCGCGTCCGACGCGTTTTTCCTCCGCCGCGAATCCACCATTTACTCTATTTCGTCGAAATAATTTTATCGCCTAGGCCGTTCGTTTCGTCGACACCTTCCCGCGCGTTGACGACCGTTTCTCGCTGTTACCGGCTCCCTGCTCGTGCGCCTCGCTCGAAATAAGTTTATCAGTCGGCCCGTTCATCCCCGATGACGCGTGTTCTCGTAGACGTTGCGCAATTTGCGGTAGATTCTCGTGTCTACCCATCACGTTTATTTCTCCTTTCTTGATTTCGCTGATAGTTAAATTACTAACGCGCGGCCTTTAATAACTAATGTAATTTTAATGTAACTCGTTGAGAAGCATAATAATTTATTACGTAGCGTGCTATTCTTTCCGATCTCCATTTTCGATTGAGAAATCTTTGCGAAGAATCGATATTTAGCTCACATGCTTCTTCTAGAATATCATTTTCCATCAATAAATCTTTATAAAGGGCCTATTTTTTTCTTGTATTTGACGCACACGCTACTATAAAGTCTGTTCGTTTCAAACGAAACATTAATTATTACGAGCGTTTGCTTTCCCAAAGTACTTAGTCGCAACAAATTCACGCAAGAAGGTAGCCACGTTCGTTAATCAATTTTCAGAGGGCGCTTCTCGCAGGTATATCATTTTGCTCTTTGCTCCAACCGCGTGGCTGTCGACGAGTATCGCGCGGCGCCGCGGAACTTCCTTTCTTAACATCGCGTCCGAAATAATTTTATCGGCCAGGCCATTTATTCCCGCGCCGCGTCCCCGCGCTCTTACGCGCATCGCCGTCGAGGTGTTTTTCTTCGCGCGATGCACGTCCGTCGCGGAGCTCGCGATTTGCTCTATTTGACCGGAGGTTGAAATAATTTTATCACTTACAGCTGCAACCGAGCTGCCGCGACGGCGAACCGGTGTCTTAAGAGGATTTTGATGTTAACGGAGACGAAGAGCGATTTCGCTTAAGCCCCCGAGACGACGCTTAATCACCGCTCGAAATTTACCGTCCTCCGGCCCGGCCTTCGTTCTCCAAGCAGAAGAAAAAGAGCTTGGCACTCGGCTTCGTTGCCATACAGCAACGCCGCGTTTATTGAAACTCTCGTTCTTCGGATCTTACCTATTCCCTTGATAAGAAAGTAATAGTGGTTTCGTGGAATGTAAAAATGAGATAATTCATTACGATAGTATTATTTCGTTTCATGTCGTCATCATCCATATGATTGTACGAAGATTTTGACTGAGATGCTGTACGCGTTGGTTCAGTCATATGTCATCCATTTGTGAAACAATTCATATGTCTTCTATCTAACTAATTCCGCAGTGTCTGCAAAAGGTGGTAGTCAAATAGTGTCATGAAAGAATATCACGTAGTTGTATTCATGTCCTCTTCAAACTTCTGTAACGTAATGGACCTAAAACAGACATTGTCTTACTCTGTGCCTAACAAATTCGGTCGAGGTTCAAGTTTCTTGTGATCACAGAATATCATTTTTACAAAACGATTTTATCATAGACTACGAAGTATGAGTCTCTTGAAATTATTTCTCTCGGTAGGTACAGGTATAGTAAGAATCGAAATTACGTTTAAATCAAGCCAATACGTATCGATCTTCGTACATTTACAACGCTTATTGGACTTATCGAACGTTATCGAACAATCAGTAGACAATTTCAAACGAAACAAGCTTAATAACTCGTCCACTCGTCCAAAACAAAACGAACAACTTTATCGACGCCGCTAACGAACCTAACACGTTTACCACCAGCACCCTATCAAAAGGAACACGCTATTTTTTTTCATCTCACGATACGATATCTTTTCTGAGCCGAAGAGTAACATCCACAGAGTGATTTCGCATGCACCAGGCGACTAGCACGGTGTACAAGCACTCGACCACTCTTCCTCCCTGCTCCGTCGTTGTCGCGGTTCCTCGAGCGGATCGTTAACATCATAACTGTACGTCGCACGGGTAATTTAGACCGCTGTAAAACCACCAAGCAGTCTTCGTCCCGGTGTGTACGTTATAAACGTGTACGTACATCCATGTCTATATATATACATGCATATAACACGTGGACACGCAGAGCGTTCGGCTGTAAGCGACTTGCTAACGAGACGTTTCGTTTTACAAAATCGTCCGAGACCCGGGAGCCACGCGAATGGCGCCGTAAATCCTCAGACCGGATGTTAATATCCCTCCCCCTTGGTCGACACTGCACCCTCCCTCCCTCGTCACATCGCCGATCCTACTTGTGCCGCGTGCTTCGCAAATATTGTTGCACCGGGCGCGCGCGGTTGTCGCAGTTTTGAGCGCAATGGCCATTAAACGTCACTTCTGCGGCCACGGCCGAACTAATCTCTTTTACGCGTTCCGCGAAAACGTTGCTGGGCCAAAACCATCGCTGTCGGGACGATGGAATGATGGCTGATGCTAAATCATCCGGATGCGCGGAGGTGGCAACGTGTTTTGTTAACGTGAACCACCACGGAACCCACAGACAGCGTTTAAATAAGACGTGGTAATTGAATATAGTATAGTTAGACTGCCGTTTCATACGAGGTAAACGGAGTTTGGTAATGTTTGCGTGAAGTACAGGTGGGATTGTACAGGTTGATCCTCTTGGTCGGTTTGTGTTGGCTGGATTTATGGTGGGCGACGTTTTTCCGTTCCTGGTCCTCGTGGGAAGAAAGGTTGCGCGGGATACGGCCTGAGTCGTTTGCATTCCGTGTAAGGAGCGATTCGGTTCGAATCCGACGAAGATTAGGCGATTCGATTAGCCGTGAGAGCTGGAGAACAGTCGATTCGCCGCAAATGAGCTCGTTCCGGGAAGCAGGACCTTCGGTGCACGAGTCGGCCTTTGTCGGGTAAAAGAAAAATTCTTTCTTTTTCTGGTGCTGTTCTTGGGATTGGGAAAATTGATCTCTCGGAAAAATCGTTCTCTTTATATGGCGCTAAAAAGTTATTTAAATTTGTATAAACCATTTGAATAAGGATCGTAATACTCTATCTTCGTGTCCATATTTCAACCCCTTCATATGCGAAAAAATATCGTATCACAATAATAAAAATGAATTCGAAAATAGTTCGTTATAAATACAATTCCCCTTTATTTATTCAGTCCCATAATTCATACCACAGCAGGGAAAGTAAAACAACGATGTTAGAAATTGCAACCTGTTGAAAAACGTATGATTAACATTTCAAGAGGATTTATGGTGGGTCATCTGAAAAACTCAAAAAGCAACAGATTATTAAATATTGATCAACCAAACCACAAAGAACACATCTTTCTGCATCTTAAAAATCTTCGAAACTGCAAATTCATACCAAGGAAGCGTATGAACATCCTATACACTTTCGAGCCCGGTGCATCTCGAGGCTCTTGGATTTCTGGAGACGACGGAAGATCCGGATGCGTGACAAGGATCCAAGTTTATCGTGGGTCGCGGCCGCTGCTGAAACTCTGTAGGGTAACCGAAGCCCCCGCGCTCATGCTCGGCCGAGTTGAAAATCTTGGGGCAGCCGTGTAAGGCGCGTCAGCGGTGCGAGAAAGGGCCTCGAGGTGATGGAGTGACGCGATACGAGCGCGCACCGGTGACACCGTACACCCGGCTGACTTACGGTCCCCGGCATCACCTGCTCTTACAACGTACAAACGAGCCTGCACAACGTCGAGCTTGATCCGCGACGCGAAGGAGGCCCGCGGGAGCTCGCGCGCCTCGCCGCGCGATTGATGGTGCTGCGATAGAAGCGGACCAAAGGGAATGGAGCAACGTTCGTTGCCAGACTGTTTGGTAGTCATCGAGTGATGCATAGGAAAATGTGCGGAAACTTTGTCTTGATGTTGGTGGAAATTGGATCGTGCTGAAATTGGATATTTCATTAGGAACGATAGGATCGATGTTTTGTGTGTTTAGTGTCCTTTAGTAGAATGTCGTTTAAAGATGCTTAACGGATTTCTGGTCTCGTTTGTTGCATGAAAAAATTTTTTCTTCGATATTTGATAAGTTCACTGTTGTCAAAATGCCAGTAAGCTAGCAGAAACATTTGCGAAGGTGTGGTAAACGGAATATTTGTCTTCAGTATTCTTTGCAAGAGCGCACCTCAAAGTTCTTTGATCGATTCCTTGTTTCGTTTCCGGCTTGATGAAATTCTTTCTTCAAATCATTTGTTTAAATTGTGATAGTTCTAATAATCGACCGACTTTCGTGTACCATTCGAACTATTCACTGTAGTATCGTTCATAGAACGATAAATTTATTTGAATGAATTCCTAAAGATTCTAGAAAACGAAGAGCTGCAACGAACATATCATTCAAAATAAATGGTAGAAGTTAATAAACCCTATTAACAATAAGGCCACAAGCTCAAAGATAACTCAAAGAATACACGTCACGTTTGACAAACAAGACTAAGCAATGCAAGCGCGGCTGGTGCGTTCGTCCAGCCACAGAAATCCAAAATCGTGTAGTACACATCGTTGATTCGGACTCATTGCCTGGCTTCGTGTAACAATCTCATTTAGCAGTGCTTTCCACCCTCAGCTGGCTGACGGCGTCTCTCTCTCATCAAGCACCGTCGGTCGTCTGCGAAGTCCCCTCTCGCAGTGGTACGACCACCACCGCCATCACTATGTCCCGTATAGCGAAGCGGGAAACCCTCTGGGGGCCGTAGGGTGGGCAGGAGTCGGATATCTAATTAGCGGGGGCTGATCGGTAATTACTACGATTAATCAATCCGTTTTCCATTTGTGTGCGCTGTGCGCGTTCGCCTGTGCGAAAGGGAGAGAAGAACCGTGGCCGCGAAGGGGGCGAGACGATATTAGGGGTGAGTGTAGGCGGGGGCGGCAGCCACGAGGAGAACGCGAGAAGAATAGGCGTTCGTGACGGGCGACGACCGAGAGAGGGTTGGTGTACACGAGTGAAAGGGGTACCGAAGTCGAGAGCGAAGGGGTGCGCTCTGTGGATCCACGTTGTTCCACGATTCCGCTGGTAGTTTCGAGATTGGGATTGTCGGGCTCTCGGTCAATTAAATTCTCACAATGAGCCGCCGTTTTCGTAGACTTAACGGTCCTTCTCGATTCTTCTCGAGTGCGGATGTTGACCTGTGAAAACACCATTGTCACTCGTTTGTATACTTGGTCGGTGGAAAATTAAGGGCAAATGTAATCGATATTATGAAGGGAATGACACGTTTTAGCGTGTGATTTGATTGCGATGTAGTACATGTCGATTGATTTTAATAGGAGAATTGTAACGTGTTTGGACTTTCAAAAGCAGCGTGAATTACGCACGTACGTACGTCTCTCGTTTTCTCAAGGACGATTTGCATACGAGGCGACAAAGAGCTGTGTGTTATGGAGACCGGTCCTGGAAATCGAGTTAAATGCGTTCCAATGAACGGATCGCACCTACGCAATGGCGAGCCGTGGAAACCGACACCAATATGGAGGGGCGAGGAAGATGGAGGTGTGGATGATCGGTAGCGTTACGAGATTGACCGGGTCAATATGCATACGTTTCAACCCACTCGACAAACTTTTATTGCATTACGCTCCACACGTGCATTTGCTGGCCCCTTCCTCGGCTCGTTTTACGCTCGTTCAGAAGCGGCATTATCACTGGCGTAGGCAGGAAGGACGTTTTTGACTTCGACGGGGCCACTAAAAGCTTCGATGACATGTAATCGTTTAAACCTAAATCTGATAGTATTTATGATCTCACAACAAGTGTCCGCGTTCTAAAAATTTGCTAAGACCGATTAACTTCCATGTATATATGTAAGATCATTCGTTAGATTAAAATACAGTTAGGCCAAAATTGAAGAGTCTGCCCTAAGTAGTCACGTGTCGATGAAGATAAAGATTTTTAAATGTTGTGAATAATATGTTTTCATTAACTTCGACATTTAAGCTGCTCAGAGGCCATACTGGTCAACTCTATAAATTGGAAAGCACAGAAAAATGATGATGTTATAAACACCGTATTTTACATTTACTTTAGATTTTACCACCACTTATGCCATCCTTTTGGGAAGAACAACTAAAAGCAAATTGAGAATTGAACGTTAATCGTGGATTTGTATAAGAAAATTAGGAAATTAACAAAAAACGGATTGATTTCACTTCGGAGAGACTCATTTACAGAACGAATAAATAGAAAAATTCGAAAGAAAGGAGATGGTACGCCACTGGAGGCTCAGTGGATCTGGTTAGAAACAGTACGCTAATGTTGTAGAAGAGAGCAAGAGAGTCGTAGTAACGAGCGAAATTCTGGCAGGGGCGTCGAGGCATATGGAGCGAAATCTCTTGATGCCATTAGCCCCGACTTTGTAAATAGTTTTCGCTGGAAGAATAACAGCGCGACGGCTGCGTAGGGGTCGTAACCCTAAACCCCTGTATAGGCTGTATTCTCTGCGAGCGTCGACGTTGCGAAGAACACCCTCGAACGAAAGGAGCCGATTGTGATCGATCATCGGGGATTGTTCTTTCTCTTTCTCTCTCTCTTTCATCGCAGAGTTTCAGGAAAAGGGTTGAAGTTAGCCAAGGGGCAGGAACCCCCATTATTTGTTTTGCACGAGAAGATTATCGCGTTATTACGCGGGACGAGTCAAGGGTCTTCTGTGATCGGCTCGTGGGACTCCAGCATTCGAAGACACGCAAACACTTGGCTTCTCGAATTACATTCCTGAATTGGGGTTGCGCGTCTCGTAATCTTCGTGGAAGCTCGCCTCGGACGGACACGTGTCCGGACGTTCTCGAGGGCAGAATGTGGACCGAGTAATTACTTCCGTGTTAAGTCGTGTCACGATATTTGCTGTTCGAACCGTGATTCAGACACTGCTATCTATAGCAATTCAAATGTGTTCACTATATCAAATAATAATAGATGAAAATGCTACATATCAAAGTTTAGTACCAGTATCAGAGTATTAAAGTTTAAGGAAACATATAATCATATTTTTTTTAATTATTATTATACATAGAATATTACGTAGAATAGTGAGTTCCGAGTATAAAAATGCTATAGATCATTCGTGTTAAAACTTACTACACAACTTTTCTAGTTTTAAAATTGGACGTATCACATTGGTCACTTGACTACGTATCGTCACTCATTTTTCTCTTTTCCAATTAACCTAGAAGACGTTGCTCGTAAAATCAGTATCAAGATTTAACCGTCCTAAGTTGGCAACCGTCCTAGTTGCCCATAGTTCGTGTAAACGTCGTTTTAAATAATTTTGAATGTCACCTCTGCGGTGAACACAGTGTCGGAAAGAACAGAAATCGGATGTAAAAGGAGGGGGATGCCGGATGCGGACAGGGGCTGATGGGGCGCTGGCGAAGGTGGAGAAGATGGTCTGGCCGCCTCGAAGGCTCACAGGGAGAGGAGCCGTTGAACAGGGACAATGCTTTCATCATTGCCGCTCTTTCTTTCATTCCCCGTGCCGGAGGTGGACCGCTCTCTTTTGCCCTCTCCTCCTTTTTCACCGAACCCAACCCCTCTTACCCCTTTCTTTTTACGCTTTTTTGCCCGCAAAGGATCCATTGTCGTTGGGTTGTAGGTGGGTACCGTCAGCCGGTAGGTATCAGTGTCTCTACGCGGGCCAGGGTTTGGGGGATGGATGAGTTTTGTAAAAGTCCCTTCTTCTTTTTCCGTCCTTTGCCGGTGGTTCCTCTTGCCTTCCTCTCACCGTCCTAGCCAGTCGTCTCTCGTCCCATGGCTCGGTGTATGCGCCGCGCTTTTAAAAGGCAGAAACGGTCCTCTCTTCTGCAACTCCTCTTTGGCCGGGCCGCGCGATTATGTGTGCGCTTCAGGTGGATGACGCGCACGAGCGAGTCTGCCATGGAATGAGCACCGGCCCTCGCAGAAAGTCGTCGAGCGGACAAAGTCGTATCGGCTGAAAGGAAGAGGGTCGCTTTTGATTCTAATTCGTTGTCACAATACCGCCGCTTCTTCCCGTCCTGCACTGGTCCGCTCAAAGTCGCCTCTCCACCGTCCTTCCGTGGCAGCCGGTGAACGACCCAGTTCAAAGGTAGAATTTACGAGAATATTTTTTTAACAAACGCTATTATGTTAAACTGTTGAGGAAATTTGTTAAAAAATTATAAAGGTTGCACAGTTGAAGATAGTAATTTAAGGCTGTAGTTGCCTGAGAAGAAGCATTGATTTTTATAGGGCTATGTACTTAAGAATCAAAGTAAAAAAAGGAAATGAGGAGTAGAAATGAAAAGCTTTAAAAATCATTAGAAGAAGTGACTAGGAAATATTAATACTAAGACGATTAATGTGTTAATAACGTTCAGTGTCAATAACGACCAGTTCATAATGTTTCATGAAATTTGCTTAACTTTACAATAGCGAAGGTATGAATGCATTATGTTCTTTTTCATATATACGCAATTTATTTGCTTTCTTTTATTTACGCTTTAATTGTTGATGACTCTAGTATGGGATCATAGGATCTCATGGACCTATAATGATTATAAAAAATATCTGCACACCATTATGCATGTGCATTATTATAACATTTATATATCAATTAATTAGGCTCAAGTACATTAAATTTCATATAATTTAGTACTACTTCTATGTATGACTACAAAAATTTCATACTATGAAAATGAAATTTATGGAGTTTGATAAAAACACATTTCTCACATCATAACAAGATAAGGATATATGCAAATAATCTTTTATTTGTAGCCATTGTATATTTGCAATTAGAACATCTCCATTCGATTTTCCCGATAATTTCGTCGCAGTCTAAGCTATGTTAAACCTCAAACATGTTAGTACAGAGAGAGTGGCACACTAATCGTGGGGACTCGTTTATCACGCGACACACGGCTCGGCTGACTTCTCCGTCCCGATCTGACAAATCCTCCGTTTTCATCCGACGTGTTCCCCTAGCCGAATGAAGACGTCTTTCGGTGTATTACCTCGCGATTGTAGGATGATTGTCGTCGTGGAGCCCCGCGGGAGGCCGGCAGATGTTTCGCGGCGACCCAATCAGACGACCCCCGAAGCGGTGCGCGACAATCAACCATCAAACAATCTGCCACCCTCCGAGTGCTCGGTTGCTTGGATGGCGAACCAAAACACAACCCTTCAGCCTTTTCGTGATCCGCCTCAAGTGAGCATATGCCTTCGCGGCTGGAGTGATTATTTTTCACCTTGCACGCTGAGGGTGCAGCGGAGGGTGAATAGGGTGCATGGTGTAGTCTATTGATTTTTGAACGTCGACGAGTTTAGGGAAACTGGACTTTTGATTAATGTTTCTGCAATGTAGATTATATTTTGTTGTATCTTACTGTGAACAAAAATGTTAACGTTATTACTAATTAAACCGAGCTCTAATATGTATTTAAATATGAAATATGGAAGTACATATTAATAAGTATAATAAGAAAGAATAACTATATAATAATTATATTTTTGTCTTGATAAAAATTAATGTTAATTTTGTTAAATTTATCACTAAATATTTCTAGTAGTTTGGAAATTAAGAGATCTAACACCAATCATTTTTATTGGTTTAGTAGCTCCATTGCTAATCTTTATACATTTGTATTAAATCGTCAAAATCTAACATATTAATTAAGCTTTCGTGTTATTATCGATTACTCGTTACAAAGTCTGAAAATCGACACAAAAGGATTTATCATCTTTCTGCCGTGCGATATTATGCGATATACGGAATACAATGAATGAAGTATCAAAACCGCCACGAACCTACCGAACAATCTAATATTCTCACAACTGTTTTCAAACCTTTCAAAGAGCATGTTGCTTTTCTCTCGTTCCAACTTTTCCCCGATGCGAAGGTAGCGACGATGGAGTTCCATTTGGCCGTACCAGGGACGGCAGCCTAAGCCACTTCGTAATTCTTCCTTTGCTCGCGGTGGTAACTTTTAATTTCCTTCGAAGAAAGGTGATTCTAATTTCCGAGCGTGCCGCGGCGTGTATATATTGCGGAAGTTTTACCGGTCGGACTTCATATTGCTTCGCTGTGCGGCGGCTACCCAAGACTCGGCTGACTTAACGCTTGTCTACCTAGTTTAGCGTCATCCCCGTGTTATTAAAGACTCCGCCTAGGAGTGTTATTACGCACCGGGGGCAGGTTATTACGATGTTGTCCGTGAACTTTGTTCGCCGCGGATTCTCGTTCCCGGGCTATGACGATAGCTCGATGATGAATCGTTCGCTTCGCGCCTCTCTTTCATCCGAGCCGAGTTTCTTGCTTTAATTTCGTTCGGTATACCAGACTAACGACGTAACGTCTTCTTACTCTCGTGGTCGGAAAATCAGGAAAAAGCGACGCCTCGGCGGTGATTTACAAAATTACTTGCCAGTTCGACTCGATTAACGCCATAACTCTGTCCCGTCTGACAACTGGATTTGCTAATGAGACAGGCTCCAGCTTTTCCGTAACGACGAGCAACCGATACTCGGTGCATGTTTCGATCGACGAAGATATCAAGCACAGGTTTAGACATTTTTATTGATTTCCTGATTTGCATTTTATCTGATCAAAAAGAAGAATATAGGATAATCATGATTTATTTATAATACATTTAAAGATGCAAGATTACACCGATTGAATGTAATAAAAAATATGTTAAATATCAAAGGTGTGGTAATATTTATGATTTTTTGTGAACGAAAGAAATTTCCACCGAACTTCGTTTCTTGAAATTTGTATGGAAATCCAGCGTCTAATAATCGTTGATATGGTCCGCCATATGTCGTTCAATGACATTATCCAACTGGCTCGTGGAATATCTTCCTTGTTAGAAAGTTTCACGACGAGAATGCAGGTCTTTGGCGAAAGCTGCAAAGGGAACGACTGTCTGGGTGTTTCGAGGCTCGTAAAGGAGACACCGAGACGAGAGCCGCTGGTTAAGGATACGCGACCCAGTATCTGGTACGAAAGCAAGGAAGGTCTTGTGTTATAGCGCTGCTGAAGTCCTTGCTCCGCCATTTGGACGCTCGGTTGATGGCCCATGTAGCCGTTATTGTCTCAAGACGGCATCTCGTATCGTTAGCTCGCTCCTTACAACGCCGTTGACCACACGTTCGATAACGACAGTCTTGGAAATTGTTAAAAAACGTACGACATCACGGATCCTACTCGAATTCTATCTTACGTTTATCTTCCCTCTTCTATCTTCTATGTATCGAGTCGATGCTCTTTCACCTGTACGATGCTTTCTCTCGTCGCGTTGGCTCATTCGCTAGCAAACTCTCGGAGAAAAGATAACCGATCTTTATTGGATCGTCCATTACGAGGACCGGCGATGGTTTCCGTCTCGGCGGCGTCTAAGTTAAGCGGATAACAGTATATTTCCGAAGCAGAATCACGCACCTGCGTTCCACAGCCCGAATCTCTCCCTCTTTCCGAGTCCACTCATTTTCCTTCGCGATTTTAACCTCCTATTCCATAATTTGCATCTGCGGCTGTATTATCCACGAGTTTAATGCAAAACGAAATTCCTTCGACGGAGAAGAATCACCGGTGAATCCCCACTTGCAGTTTTAGCTTTATTCCTACTACGATAAGTCTTCTCAGATGGGTTGAAAATCACTTTTGAACAACTTCATTACACTTTTAAAAGCTATTTTCAGTGTCGATTCAACGACTATTCAAAAATTCCGTTGCAATATTAAGTTTCATCTTAGACAATCTAAAACCTTTGTAGAGGACTAGTAGAGGATGTTTAGACGAATGGTCGAATGTATTTAAAAATAATTAAATAAATTAATGTACACACAATATTCGCTGAGACGCTCGTACAGTGTATAAGTCGTAAAATAGGATTGCTAATGACTCGTTAATTAGATCGCTGTTAATTCGTTGATAACTGGTTGATAACTGATCGACAACTGACTGTAACTCTCAAGTCGGAAAATTCAAATTCGTCTTTGTTTGAGGGTGGCACGTAGCAGGGACATTGTTTTGCCCGGAGTTTATTTATTCTTACATTACGTGTATCCTAACGATCTTGATACTCCGAGGCAAAACAATAACATGATTTGAATTGTCCTCTAACTCATGTGCCGCTATACTTTTTTCTAAACAATGCTTCCATTACAGGTTAAAATGAATTGCCAAGGTCGATTTAATAAAATATACAAAATTTTTATCACAGGTAGCTTCTAGTTTCAACTTGAATTCAAGGTTATCCAAAAATTCTGTCACGCGATTAATTTCTAGTTTGAACGCGGACTGCGACGAGGAACGCAGACGCGATCCCCTTCCGCGGCGCGCTCGTTCGCCTTTATTAATTACACCCCCGGCCACGGTCTGGAGCACGGTAACTGGATTGCATTATATTAAATTTATCATAGTTTTCACCTCCCGCTCGGTATTAGATCCACGAGCCCTCTTACTGGGAAACAATTTACGCTAATTACAAACGCTGCCTAATTATACATCCGACCTATCCTTCCTTCAACCCGAAATCTCTCGCCGCGCCACCACTCTCTCTCTCTCTCACACACACACACATACACATACTCTCTCTACACCACCCTTTCTCTAGCGCAGCCCGAGGAGAAGCCCTCTTCTCGTTACAGGAAGCGCGGAGGGACGCCATTTATAATGGAGGTTCCGCGCGAGCGTGTACATGCACAACGCGTACACCTGGGTTTACCTAGCTCTTCCGGCACTCCTCGTGGATGCTGAAATTGCTACGTACGCGCCACGAACACCGCAAACCCCCTGACATAATACACCGCTCGACCCAGTTCCATCGATTCGATTCCCTCGGGCTTTTCGAACGGTTCCGACTCAACGTTCTCTCTGCATGGCCACGGACTCTTATTGGTCCACACGGATAACGAAGTCACGGCAAATCGTACGGGATTCCAACTTTTCGCGCAACTTTTTAATGGATCGCTCTGCATTAGACGTATAATCCAACCTGGAGCTTGCTTGCTTTACTGCGATACGGTATCGTAGTTGGTGATAAACATCGTTTGTGTTTTTGGAACGAGCTGGCGTTTCAGATATGAAAGTTCTGAAGCGTGTTAAGAAAGGAATGAATACTTGAAACGTTGTTAGTGTACGTTTCTATTAGATTATTTCATTGACAGATTTTTATGATTGGATCATAGGTTTTGTAGCTATAATTGTAGTTAGTTACATTTCTGTGACTAATTGTCTTAGTCACATTCTTATGATTGTGTTCTAACTTTCTCACTCAAGCTTCTGCGATTATATTCTAGCTTTCTCATTCATGTTCCTGTGATTGTATTACAGTTTCCTCATTCAATTTCTTGTTACCTTGTAATCAACTTTCTGTGATTGTATCTCTATTTTTTCATTCGGGTTCTTTATTACAGAATTTTTCATTTAGATTCTCGAGAGCGTAGTACAATTTTCTCGTTCTACTTCTTTCTTTGCGTAACTCCATAAACAAGTAATTAGCGTAAGGATTGCGTAACTTGAATTGGATGCTGATACAACAACAAAATACACATGTTTAGAACAAGTCCCTTCAACAGCATAACAATATTCAATTCTTCAATTTCTCAAATAAAAAGCATCACAGACAATAGTGAGTTTCATCGATATGTTTACAGAAGTTCACCTTATACTGTTGATTATCGAGGATTTATTTATGCAAATTGATTCGAGAGAGCGGAAGGTATTAGAGAGGCGTACAGGAGATCGCGGCCTAACCCCCGAGGAAAATATAACCCGGGTATCTGAGCTCCCGCGGGACTTTGCACGCGAATATTTTCAGATTCGGGAATATGCAAAGTCTTCGAAATATTGGGGGATCCTCGTGGGCGGTAGGGAGAAAGCGGCAGCCCGTTTATAATAAAGCGCAATATCCGAGGATTTCCTTAAGTTGCATATTCAATGATTTCCTCGGAGACTTCGGCCGTTTCACATTCCCGAATCGAGGGGAAGAATAAAAAAAGCGGCCACGGCAACGGCAAAATTGGAATCGTTAAAACCAAATTACTCCCCCGCGCTTCGACGAACTTTACGCATTGTTCTCCACCCGATCGAGTGTATTATTAATGGTTTCGACCCTACGACAATCGAGTCGTCACGTTTTCAAATAATTCCCCTATCGGTGTTAGACAAATTCCTCGTTTCGAATTACGCGACACTCGATATATTTTTAATTGAGAAATTTCATGCTTTCTACTCGCAGAACTTTTTCTATAATTATTAAAATTGGAAACATCTATTTAAAAAAAGAAACTATTATGAATTAGAAAATATATCTATTTATCGAATAAAAGTGTGTATCAAAAGTTACAGGTACACTTCCACCTATTTTCGACAAATTTTGAAAGGATGTTCATCGTGAAGGATCCCATAAAACAAACACTGAATATTAGAAAAACTTCTGATCCTATCGTTTTTTATTTTCAAGAAAATAAATATAATATGAATTATTACACGACCAAATGTAACATTACAAAATTGAGGATATAAATATCCATTCCCTAAAAACAACCAATTACAAAGTATTAGAAAACTTTCGTCAAAAGTAAGCTGGGAACCGTATCTGACAGAATAAAACCTTGAGTACATTCAACCTAACGATCATCTCATCTAATCTGTTTGCCACAAACGTCGCATTAAAAGATCACCAAAGTGCGCGCCCACGACCGGCAATCTGTGCCTCGTTCACGATTCTCTAACAAATCGAGCGAGAAAGACGGAGAGATACAAAGAGAGAAAGAGAAAGGAAGAGAGAGAAAGAGAGAGCATATGTCAAAGGCTTCCCAGTGCGCGATCAGCGGATGGAATCGACGAACGCGGTCGAATCTCGTTCGGAGACGATTATGCAGACAAGGCCATGACGTCTACGGGGCTTGGTGCCGTGGGTGGCACCGGAACTCCAATTCAGCTTGGCCAGGGGCCCCGGGACCATGATAAATATTGTTTAGCCTTGTCCGACAGTGAGTCGGTAAGTGAAGACCCGGGCATCGTCGTGGCACCGATGCCACGTTGGACCGGGTGAGTGATGTCCAGGCGCGCGCCTCCCGTCAACGGGATAGGTCGGCGCGAAGGAGAATGATGATGACATAATGACGTCCCGGTGGGCGAGCAATAGCTGACATCCGCCACCGAATATTCTAAATCACTTGCTCGTCGTCGCCGTCTTCTTCGTCGGGGCCCCGTCGTTCCTCCTGTCGTCGGTGTCATGTTCGCGTCCTTGTTCCACGTCATTCCATGTTTACGAGTTCACGACTGTCGGTGGCCAAGCGAGCGAAGCGCGGCTGATGCACGCCTCGCCGTCACTCGCGTTCCCTCTTCCATTCCGCCGTTACCCCGTCACTGGCTGAATATTTTATCAGGAATTTGTTGGATTGCTCCGAAAATATTTCATGCGAGCTGGGTACCTAGCATTACACGCTCCGTTGCTGCTACACGATTTGAGGGAAATAAGGTTTGATAAACTGAAATGGCTGTTTGGTATATTAAATACATGGCTCGGTTGAGAAAGATTTTTTGGCAGGCAGGATTCACGTAACTTATAGATTTTCTAAGTTTCCTGATTTTTTTTATAGTTCATGCTTTCTGATTTAACCCGACAAATACGGTTGCCATTAAAGAAAGACACGAAAATTTCGTGAAACACGATTGTCGTCGATGACCAGTAACGTCAATGATATGTATCGTATTGATACTGTATTTAGCTTTGTTATCTTTTTGCGCTTGGTGAGAACGATTTACGAAAATGTGCACATACTTTGATTCGTGGTTCCAAATAAAACGGGAAAGCTGTCCTTTATACGTTAGGATAACGCATTATAATAATTTGCGATACGTACTATGAACACATCAACTCCTGTTGTTCATACTGATTTCATACACAGATATTACACAACAGTTAAGTGACTATAGATCATCTGAAAATACCTTTACGCTACGATGAAAGTTCACCCACGTTTCCATATGAATATTTTTTCCACAATCGATAAAACTTTTTTACGAAAGTGAACCAATAAGCTTTCGTCGCGAGCAGAAAATCAGCTCGGGCGGATTCAGCCCGTTAGCAACGATGACGCAGCGTTATTGGTCGAGTCGCTTAAAAGTGCCAATGCGGTTCACGGTGGCAAAGAATAAGGGTATTACCATCTTCTTCTTTCTTATCCCTTCGACTTGACTCGCACCGTGTTGCCGGTGCAAAATGTGTCGAGGGTGACTGTGCCGGAGTATCGTGAAAACTCTCTCCCCCGTTCAAGAAGGGCGAGACCGAGCGGCGACGGGGTCTATGAAAAATGATGACGCGGCGCTTGTAAAAGAAATGAAATCGGGCCTGGTTGCCAGAGAGAAGGCCGAGGGTTGGAAAACGATCGACGGGGACAAGAGAGTGTATTGCTTACGTACGAGGAGTAGAACAAAGAAACGAGGGCTAATTCGATGTGGCAGCGAAATAACAGTCGAAGGCTTTGAGAAATGATTCTTACCCTCAACACTCGAATCGATCTTCCCAATTCTACCGTTCGGCGATCGAATTACGTTAATGGCCTTCATATTCATGTTATTACAGGTATTTTGATAGAAGGGCATCTATTTAACAACAAGAGTATAATATTGATACTCTTTTACCACTCCAATTTGCTGATTATGGCCTTTCTGCACAATTGAACTAAGGTTATTAGTGAAATTGTATAAGTCGTAAGATATTGGTATTAATAAATTTTTCTTACACAACGATAACAAGTTTGGTAATTTAAGAAGTTTGGTAGTTTAAGAAGTACATTTTACAAATTTTATATACATACATAAAATTATTTGATTTGATATACAAGTTATTTAATTGTGGTATTTAAATTCAAACGGTAAAATTTTGAAAGGAAAATTCATAATTTACTAATATTCTTATATCTCGTAAATTATTGTACAAGAAGAAATAACGACATGTACAAAATGAATAACGTAAGGTTCAGACAATTAGTTCGAAAATATCAATAGAATTTTAGTTCGTCATTAATGCCTACGTAATTTATGAGTTTCGTCTTTTTTCTTGATTTTAATTTTTAAGCGCACAGTGAACCTCACCATGCGTGAGCAAGTAAACATTGTTGTTTTGATACTATGTCGTTGAACAGGGGATAGTTGCGAATGTATATCAATGGTTGTTCGATACCGTTCGTTATGGGGTTAGAAAACGATGAATTTAAACCTACAATCTTTCAATCATTTACTGGCTTGAAAATTCCAATCGCCTGGAAACCGTCCCGTGAAACTTTACATTTTCAGAGCACGTTCGTGGGCCGTGGGGGCATAAAGACTTTAAGGGGCGAACCTATTTCTCGTAAAACGATCACCTAACCGGACGAGCGGACTGTAATCGGCCTTCGTGGACTCGTAAACACCGCGGGCTACAGCTATAATCCAAACCCTTACCTAGCTGACCAGAAACCACCACGGTGAGGCCGAGTCACCCCTTAATGGGTCAGGTGGCCGACGTTTTGATTCCCACGGGGGTAGTTCGCCGTGTCCTCTGTGACGTCATCGAACTTTACTAACGTCCGTTTCCTTCGAGTGTTCAACGGCGTCGCGTTGCAAAATGCAAGCGAAACCATTCGGTGTTTGGTGTCGTTTCTCCCTCGAGACGAAACGAATCATTGAAAACACGCGATGGAACGTTTTACTAGCGTTGTAACAACGATTCAAGAGAATCGTCACTGACGAGTAAACGGTGAACACGATTTTCTGTTCACGTACAAACGAATTTCGAGTCTTTAGACTACTTTCGTTCTCCATACCGCCGTCTATGATCGTGTTTAGCATAACAATGAGAGGGAAAGAGTAAATGGACCAGGGGTTGGAACGAAGAGAGGGCGCCGTGGCGCGTTTTGACAAATCGCCCTGTTCCTCGTCTTCGTTTCGAGGCTCTCCCTTTTCTCTATCGTCTTTTTCTATATTCTTCCATTTCTTTCTTCTTTCTTCTTTATCTCCTGCCGAGACTCCGCGTCTAATTCCCCGGAATGTTTTCGACCGATCTCTCGCTGCGCCCAGCTTGCCCCCGTCCACGCGAGGATTTTTTTCCTGCGTTTCTTCATTCTCGATCCCCCACTCTTCCCTGTCGAATTTATTCGCGATTCCGTGGATAGATACGTCGGACCGCGTCTTTCCTCTGTCTGGGAATTCCTCACGTTTCTTTAGGCCCACGAATTCCGAAACCATCCGCGAAAATATTTTGTAAAGCGGAATTCTTCGACTGCTTCTTAATTAGAAGATTATTTATGTGTTTAGTTGTACGGTGGAAATTATTATGAGCGATAGGGAACGTCTTTCTATGTCACTCTTTACTCCTCTCTCTCTCTCTCTCTCTCTCTCTCCCTCCCCCTCGTTTCTCTTGAATGCGGCAATTTTTGTCGATCAACACAAGGGGATGGTCAATTACAAAGAATAATAGAGATCCGCGAGTTAGTCTGAAAAAAAAGTTTTCAACTGTGAACGAAGGGAGGAGGCTTGTCGTCTCCCCTACTTTCATTTCCCGTAGCAATAGTTCATTAAAAAGGTGTTTCAGGGGTAATTCCGTGAGCTATTAGGTAGCCTCTATTACTCCTCCGGGGGCCATTTCTTTCCTCCCTCGCCGCTGTCCTGGTCGCGATCCCCATCCCTGCACCCCCGCCTGCGGGACTACGGATTCAGCACGGACATTACGATAGTATAGCTCACTGGGATATCCTGCTCCAGCGAAAACGAGAAAAAGAAGACGTCATATCGTAACGAGGTCTCCTGTATGGTCTCTGCTTCGTGGCTCCGATTTTGCTCGGCGAAATGGCAATGAGAAACGAGGAAATAAAGATCTTTATAGTTTCGATAATTAGTAGACTACGGATATTTACGTATTTATGGGGGAATTTAATAGTTAATCTCTGAACGTAGCCAAGAGAGCTAATTCGGAAGTCGTTATAGTAATTTTATAGATTCACTATGATCCGTTTTCAAGAATTTGAGTGATTTTTGATAGAATACAAAGATAGAGAGTTCTTATCTCTCTTGAACTAAGGACACGAAAATATACAAAATGCATTTAGTATACAGATATATGTATCGTATCCAAACTAAGGTGTTCGATTACAATATCTGGTAACATCCTAATTCTGGCGGGAACATATTTACTTAAATTCTATTTCTTCGTGTTCATGTTCAAAAAAATATAAAACTGCACAATTCACCTCGCATCCCACTATGCATTAAAATATCTTCTTTGTAGGAATTTCCAAGACGTCTAAAATTTGTCTCGCCCTTCTTTATTAAGATTCCAAATGCCGAAATATTAACCTTTGTAGATACCTTCTCGATTCACGAATTGAAAACGATGGAAGGAAACTACTACAATAGGAAGCTAGGAATTCTAACCGATACCAGAGACGGTTCGAATGAGATGGAAGCGAATTTTCAGAGTGAAATGGGGTTTCTGCGTGTGTGGCCACTGCGGGGATGGCGGAGAGAACGGCGAGAGTCGGTGCGCGTCTAAGTTGATAAGACCTTCTCGAAGGACGGAGGACGAGGGTGGATGGAACAAGGCCATTTATCACACGCTGGGACCAGGTGGAGAGAAAGCGAGAAGAGAGAGAGAGAGAGAGAGAGAGAGGATGGCACGAAGAAACTAGGCGAAGCAATATAGCCTGAAGGGACTCGTTCAAAGAATGGGCATAGAAGGTGCGACTCGAGAATGTAGATCGTCGTCGGTTCGCGAACGACCGGATTATTCCTTCATATATTACTTTATACAAATCATACAATTTAATACGTTCCGGATTGAAAAACGATCGCATTAATTCTTTCCATTGCTCATCTGTCCATTTCGGGTTTCGGAAAATTTCGGGAAATTAAACCTCGCGGTGAATAGGAATTCCCATTTTTAACAATGGCTCAACCCTATTTTCAATTAAAGTCACAATGTCTATGAAAGAAAATGTTTGACCATTAGTCGTTGTAGAAAAGGTAGAATTCTTTTTATCTTTACCTTAAGAAGTGTTTATTCGTACTTTTGAAGAATTATAGAAATTTTACATTAATATTACCAAAACATTTTACAATTATTTGGATTTGTTTATTTATGGAGAATCACAGAGTAAGCGTAACCTAAGTGCAAACGATCAATGTAACGTTAAGCATCGTCTCTCAAAATAGCTAGACGAAATACAGAATTTAATATAGAAGAATGCACATAGCCATGGATCAGCAACATATGAAATATACCTACCATAAAGGCAACAATTCCAGAAAACGATTACGTTGGGAGGAATTCGGGCAAACGAAGAAAGAAGCAATTTTCATGTGGCAAACGGTAGTTAATGCCTGGTCCCGGACGATTTTCGTGCCCGTTTTTCTATAAATCCCCGAAACGTGTCAAGAGCCGGCATAACGAGGCGATTACGCTATCCCCTCTATCCCCCTTGGGTCCTCCTCCTCCTCCTCCTGGAAGGGTCCTGAGGATTTCGGCTTGGGCCGCATGAGGAAGTCGCCCCGGGGCAATAACGCGTCATCTCCGGAAGGGGCGTTCGTGTAATTATACGGTAGCTAGCGACTGCCTCCTCTCTTTGCCTCTTGCGTTCTGCTCTCTCGCCCTTTCGCCTTTCCTAAACCGTAAACTCGTTGGTCCCACCGGCTACCGGTCTTCCTTATAATACGCCCTATCTCTCATAACGTAATAACGGCGCGGGGGAGCAAACGAGTGGCCGTAACTTCTCATCCTCTTCTCTCCGCCGTCGTCGCGTATTTTGCCAATTACTCAAATTCATCGCCCGTTTGGACCTAATCTTTGATAACGTTCCCTTGTATACTGAATCTCTGCTTCCTTTTTATGTCGTGACGTCTCGTCAAAGCTTATTTAAGTATTATTCTAACTGCACGAGTTCTGGTGCAGCTACACTAGGGCGATGTAAGTGTTAACAATCAGTGCTGTATATATATTTATTTATATATTTAGGCATCTCTTAAATTATTTGTTATTTCTACCTTTCTATTTGTCAAATGAATGAAACCATTGAATTTTTTTATGAATATGTTAAAAAGAAATGTTATGCGAATTTTTGACGTAAAAGTTGTGCTCGAAACTAGCCGACATAGTGTTGATTTGTAACCTGACTAAAGTGCAAATGGTATTAATTATTAGATTACGGCTATTTCTGCATTTGTGAGAAATTCAAAGATATAAAAATGCCTGGTATATGTAAAAATATATGAAGCTTCGAAAGTATAGCATTCTTTATAATATTGAATGGAAGAAGCAAATGTTTTCTCGGATCCCATTTCTTTCATTTACATAAAAATTCGCAGTAAAAGTAAATTGAATAAGAAGAATATTTTTCTCTTCTTAGATATTTAGCTGTCGCGAGATCGCCACGGTTTTTCTTTCGGTGATTTCGAGGCAGATTTCCAAATAGAAAGTCAAGTTCGTACGCCAGTAAATTTTCCTGCGAATCAGCCATAGGATTAGACGGGGGAGGGGTTAGGGTACCGGGAGGCGAAAAAAGAGATCGCCTCGCAGACTAAACAGATGGTATAAATTTTAACTTCGGCCGAGAGTCGTCCGGCGATGAATCAGACTAATCGTCCACCTCTTAAACGCACTTTCGCGCGTTTCTATTTAGGGCTGTCTCCGGTGCCAGCGAACTGTCTTTCAATTATTCGCCATTTATATAGAAATTCCTTTGTCCCATTGAAATTGATACTTTATCTATTCTGGTGCAACAAGCAGCGTAATTTCTCAGCCAATAATTTGCAAACGCTTCTTGGAACCGTCTCGTTCTCGAATAGGATTTAGAATCTTGGAATTTTAAAATCACAAATAATTGCAATAACAAAGTTTAGAAATTTTTCAGTTTTAAGTATTGATGTTTTGTAATTATTTTTGAAATTTCTGTTACGTTTACAGACTTGTTTAATCGTATTTTCATTAATTCATAGTTGCAATTGATCAGGGGTGCAACAAGTCCCGTATTGTTTCTGGTAATCGACCGTTTACTGTATTCAACTAATTGCATATTGTACTAATTTACATATATTTCATTACGATGAATATTCAATGGAAAGGCACCTCGGTATTTCTGTGCAAGAACATTCTCATTATATCCTCTTACATGTATAACACATCGGTATATATCAAAAGGACCTCGATTTCACACTAATAAGTACTAATTATATGTAAGATATCTTTCTACTTGTTGTAAGTAGTACAACTCAATCCATCTGCAAGTTATTCCCAACTTTTCCATGACGAGAACCAACTCACGTCTTACTAATCGTTTTATAATTATAGATCAACAACGATGAATGCACTATACTACACGAAGTATCACAACATTAAAGAAAATCATCGATGATTTCAAACGTCCAAAACATTAAAGCTTTGCCGCTAGAAAACGAAATGAAATTCGATATACATTTATTGGACAAAAAAATGTTTCTTTCTGCTATCTTGCACTCAAAAATCATTCCTAGACATCAAATTCCAATGTAAGATCTATTGTTCTATATTTAAATAGCATAAATGTAAAGCATCTCAACTCAGTTATCAATAGGATTTACATTAGCAGACAAAGAGTATGATGCTCGACAATAATTCTCGGTCGACTAAAGATAAAGCCGGACCTGATGGCGGTCAGGTATCGACCTTTAGGTGTTAGGAAGCGGCTGGTGGTTCGTTAAATCGACGTGTTCGGCCGCGGGCAACCCCGGGGCCGCGTATTGTTGCAAACTATTTCGAGATCGTGTGATCTCGCGCGCAACAGCTGCGCTATCTATCACCAACAACGATTCAGTGATCGTGTAACGGCGCCGCTTCTGCTGCTGCCTCCGTTTATAGAGCGTAAACCGAGAAAGGAAACGGCGCGAGCGAACAGAGAGAAAGAGAGCGACAGTGACAGAGGGAGCGTAAGAGAGAGAGAGAGAGAGAGGAAGAGGGAGAAGGAGAACAGAATGGAACAGAGAATGGAGAGCCTCGTGCCAGGCCTCTGATCTTCAAAGTATGGGCGAAGCTTTTATCCTGTGCTTCGCCTCGGCTAACCTATCGCTGTGACACCTTGTCCCAGCTATATGTCGCTCTAGAAATCGTATTCCTGATTTCCTTTGCCACGTTCACGTTTATTCACAAGATCGCTTTGCGTTTGCGTTCCTCTTTGAGTTCTTGTTTGGATAATCCCTTGTTAACAGGAGACTCAGATGAAACTTAATTTGTATATATAGTTGCTCACGAAACTTCCAAAAATGATGAAAAGGCAATTGATGTTAATGATGAGCGATATTTAAATTACTAGTAATAAGTAACATACGAGTATATTATTGCTCTGTTTTTTAATAGTTAATGCAGATTTACAATCTCGTGATTTTTTCTGGTTACTAATCCATCATTAGTTCAAACGCTTCGATAAAATTCACTTACTGTTGGAATATTGGAATATTTATCAACGATGATGTCGATGTATGTTCATCGATAGTAAGATCGTATGTAGGATTTGGAAATTAGATCTTCTATTCTTTCCTTCGCTACGTTTCGTGTTTCTTCCACGATCGAGCCGCGTATAGATCTCACGTGGTGCAACCAGGTCCATCATGCGGTCAAGCGTCGCCCATTATTCCGTTCTTTACGACGCTCCCAGCAATCGTAAATGCTTGTCGAACGTGACGCGAAACAGATTACAGTTCCGTCTAACGGTCTGGAAACTTTACTGCTTCGAAAGATACTAATCATTACCAGCCCTTTTTTTCCTTTAAAATATATCTACACAATATTACATCTACCATGTGCAAACATCTAAAACACATAAAGCTCCTCTTGGAATATTCTTTCCATTTCCCCCTCAAAAAACACGCTTTACTCAGTCTACAAACACGTTGCCGAATCAAAGAGAAGACAACGACACCACTGTCGCATTTTCCACTTTATTAAGCCTCTCACGATCCACCCCGTAGGCCAACGCACTCTCTCTCTCTCTCTCTCTCTCTCTCTCTCTCTCTTTCCATTCTTCCTTCAACCGAGCTCTCCCTTCGCGAGAACCTTAGAGTAACCGAGCCTTGGAAATCTTTCCTTCGCAAGGGTTGAAATACCGTCGGATCGAGGCGTTTCCTCTTATCGAGTGGAACGAGACTTTGCGCCAGGAAAGAAAATGTAAATCAGACCTTGGGGTTAGGGAAAAGGATGGCGTTTGCGCCTCTGTACGCCGCCAGCTTCAGGGGGTGCATAAGGGGTTGGAAAAGGTGCCGATCGGTTGCTTCAATGAATATGTGTGTGCAACATCGTTTTCGTACGTGTGTCTCTCTCTGTTTGGTTCACGTCGTCGTGTTTGTGGGAGAACGTCGAGTCCGTTGATGCAAATGCAACTCTCGTCGGGGGTTGGTTGTTTCGTCGCCCGGTGATATATCGCCCCTCTTGTGCGTAAAACTCTCTCTTTCCTGGCCAGTATCGCATCTTCGTCTCGCCAGCTAAAGCGAGGCGAGGCCGACGTATTTTCGAGCCCCTGGGGCCGACGTTGCCGGCCCCTCTTTCCACTCTTCGGACTCGTCTACTTCTTTTTTCCTTTCCTTTTTCCCCGTTTTCTCTTTCTACCGCCCCCTTTCCTTTCTCCTCTCGTTTTTCCCTCTTTTTTATGCGTCCCTCGCTCGGGGAGAGAGAGCAGGCTTTAGGCGGAGCCGGACCAACGTCGCTTCTGTATTAGTTTTTACGAGGATAATACACAACGCTTAAAGGGATAAGGGATTAAACCCCGGCCCGCTACGACTGACCACCAATCCCCTTCGCCCGCGCGTATTTCGCGAACTTCTCTGCGGTGCTCTTGCGGACATACCTGCGAATTTCGCGTTGAAGTTTCTCAGACGATACGGGGCAACCGCAGATTCAACGTATTTTAGAGATGTTGTCGGTAATACTCGATTTTTGTTTTATCGAAGGAATCTATATTGAACCGATCGGCAGAAACATTAAAAGACTCCATAAATTGGATGAAAAGAGAAGATGCTACAAATATTATGTAGTAAAATTTACCTTGAAATTTATGATTTTATGTATGGTATTTCCTTGCACGTTACCGTTGGTCAATGTAAATTATTTCCGTTTTATAGAAGTTGCACACGAATCGTATATCTGGAAAAATTGAAATTGCAAAGGGTCTGAAACGTAAAGTTGACCGATTTAAGTTCCGCGTGTTTGCAAATCTAAAACATTCAATCTATTTTTAAATGGATTTAGAGATATCAAAAACGTACGTGCAGAATATTTTGACAGTTGCATCCTGACAATTTTACATTGTCGCATTTTAACGTAAGATACGGATAGACGAAACCATGATATTTCCACGTCTGTACGCACCTGCACCGTGTCCCACGGTACAACCCCACGTGTCGGAAAAACAGAGGAGGAGCACGTGTCACACGGCGAATATCTGAAATATCGTCGCCGAATTTTCGACAAAACGAGGACAAGGTTTTCTGTCAGAAACATCCCACGGGTACCGTGCACGCGAGCTCGGGGGCTCGAGCCGCGCGAGCACGCACGAGACACGGTAATACGGCGGCTCGCTTGTCACGTGTCCCGTTATTTATGAATGTAACTCGCACCGTCGACCCCCTTATTCGTGGCTGGTTTTTACTTGTGTCTCGCGACGCCGTAGACCGAGTTACACCCCCGAAACGCCACGGGTTGCGGAGCCAGGCCGATATCCGTGGACCGAGAAAGCATTCAGCAAAAAAGTGGGAGGGGACGAGATGGCAAGAGGTGCGCAGGGCGTCGAAAAGAGAAAACAACAGCAGATCCAAAGTTCGCCTGTTATTTATGACGCTTTCTCCTGGAGTAACCGCGACTTTCGTAAAAGCGCGATCATCCTTCCGTCGGATTCGCCGTTGTTTCCTCTTCACGACTACTATCCGTCTTGGACGAGATGTTGCGATTCTCTGCCGAAATTTTCTAAGAGAAACATGCGATGTTGGCACGCGTTGAACCTCGAAATTAAAATTTTGCAGTTTCGATAAAGAAGTCTTGGAGTATAGTGCGCGCTAAATTTCTCATTTTTCATGCAATTTTTGTATCCAATGTGTACTATGAATTTCGAGTTACGAATTCTGATACTTTCAGAAGAATATCTAGTTTTCTATAGAATTTTAATATTCAATGCAGATTACGAACTTCCAGTTGAGGATTTTGGTACTTCTTTTGTGAAAACATCGACTCTTCTGTCGATTTTTGCGATTATTCCATGAACGTTGTAACCTTCCATTTATAGATTGTGAGTTTTTTCAATAAAATACTTGCCTCATTAAAGAATCAAATAGAATAACATTCCTATATATCATTTTTATCAGTTGCTCAATTTTGAATTTGAATTTCTGTTCTAATATCCAGGCAATCTATAACACCAGTAACAAGTTCCAAATTCATTCCCATCGTACCAAAACTACCCCAGGTGCCAATCAAACTTACAGTCGACCATTTAACCATTCGAAGTACGAATTTCAAGCAAGCATCGCAAATTCGAATCGCTCGAACCGAACATTTCACCCCTTTCTATTCTCGTTAAACCGCAACTTGCCTCGCCCTTGAACCATCGCTCATGATCGCTTAGATTTTCAAGCTGGTTCGATACGTATGTATCTGTGGAAAACTTGCGGCTGCCATTATCTGGAGCGTACACACGCTGATATCCGCTGGAAGTCCCGTTCCAGGTGAACTGGTACCTGCGCGTGCCACGTATTCCGGTATCACGTGAGAGAGCGATGCACGAACAACGGTGAAACAGCGGAACGCTCGGTTATGCGCAGCATGCACGCCAGCTATCCCGCGAAATAATATATGCGGACGCTAATACATAGACGCTAGCCGCCACCAGATACCGGCGGGGGTGGTTTCGGCTTCGCTGTGTATCCTGTCTCCGCGCTGAGTGCATACTGCAATATTTACCCCCTTGATCCACCGGCCGAAACACGCTCTCGAACGTGCATCACCGGCTGTTAAAATAATGGGCAAAATTGTCAGATTCTTTGACGTTGCTGCGTCGCGGTCCCGAATAATTCAGCTCAGTTCTGAAAGCGTTTTTACCGATTGATTTGGCGGTTGCTACTGCATAAGCTATGCGATAGTGATTACCAATGTTTTCAAAAATATGAAACCTGTTATTATGAGACAGCTTTGAGTAGAAGATGTCGGAAGTTTGGTTTTGATTTTTAAGAAATTGTTGGTAGGATGGTGAGAGTGTGAGAGTGATTTTAACGATTAATTTGTGATTGCTACTCGTGGTAAAGATGATTCACGATAAATTTCTGCTGGAACATATTAAACATGCGTAAATTTTGGTTTTATTCCTTGAAGGACTGTTGATAAGATTTTTACAAAATTTGATGTGATATATAGTAGGAAAGAAATATCACACGCAATTCTCTGGTTATGTACCAAGTACAGTGGACTTTTTGCTATTTTTTATTATTTCTGACATTTTATTATCGAAATATGTCGTTTGTTTCCCAAGGACTGAATATTAATTATATACCTATGCTATGAAATTAAGAAATTAATAAAAGCTAGAGTTAATGAAATTGGCTTCTAAGGAGCTCCTATCTTAGTAATGATTTCTTCATGACTAGAGAGTTTTCGCAACAGCGATCCATTGAAACTTACAAAGAGCCCTGTTCCTCTATCGATTACTACAATTCGTGATCGACTCCAAGTAACCGTCCGGAGGACACTAGGTGAACTGACCTGCAGATGCAAACAATGAGAAAGGAATTCGTGCTGAGGAGAACTCTACGGCGGACGGGTGATTACTTTCGTCAGTTCGTTTGCGGCTGATCGTCGTCCGGATGAAATAAGAGTCGCGGTACTAGCGCGCAATGCAAAACGCGTGTTGCACTTCTGCAGCGCGTGCGTGTGCAACAGCGTGTGCACAGATTCCCGACGCGTATAATACAAGCGCCGATGTAAGACAATGCCGCGATTATCTACCCGTCTGCCTTGTAAGGGGCAACGTTTGGGATACGGAGGAGTATCCCCGACTTGTCGACACGGCTACGGCCACCTAAAACATTATATTAACATGCGAAGTAGACTCGAGTGTCCTGGCATGGACGTTGTTCCGGCCTGACTTTGTGTTTTGACCAGGAAAAATCGGGTCGTGTGAGGTCGTGCTACGAAACTGGCAAGTAAAGGAGCACGTATAGGTTGTGTAAGATGTTGAAAAATTGGAAACCCGTGTGAGTAATTGATCTGTAAATTCACGCGGAAATATTTTTGCTTGAAAATTTGGAAGTACTGCGTGTTACATAATATTTGGGAATTTGAAGGAATTTTGAAATGTTAAAAAATATAAGCCAAAGATTTAAAACTAAAGGGAACTGCTATTTGTAATTTCGAATTAACTAATTTCGAATTAATAACTAAATTAACAGGAAGTTTGGGAATTTGAAGGAATTTTGAAATGTTAAGAAATATTAACCAAAGATTTAAAACTAAAGGGAACTGCTATTTGTAATTTCGAATTAATTAATTTCGAATTAATAACTAAATTAACAGGAAGTTTGGTATAAATACATTTGAAGAAGTGATTCTAAATTATTGGCCGACAGTGTATGTTTCCTGTTTCGTGGAATTTAGAAGAATTTCGAATGACATCCTCGTCTCAATCTCTGTTCTCTGTAACTACGAACGTCAACGAAATGAAAAGAGTTTCAGGCAGAAATAGAATCTACTAAGTTAAACGCTATCAGTTTTCCCAGGCAGCCGTTCAAGATTCAGTTTTCAAACAGAATCTCAGACGTACGAGGCCACGGTAAACGACGTTAAAAGCGATCCGGTAGAATCAATTTCAATAAACGCTGGGAGCAGTGTCAATCGACGAGAGACGCGGACATCGCGAGGATCCGCGAATCGAAGTTCTGCCTAGGAAGATCCGGTGAAATTGCACGAATGACAGGGCATGGGGGGGATCGAATCAGCGAGGGAGAAGGTAATAGAAAGACACCGGGAAGCTGGGGTCGGCTTCCACTTTCGCGGCTTTCTTTGTCGGCCTTTTGTCAGCCTGTGAATTAGATCGCGTAATCCCGTTTGTATACGAAATGACACCGTCGCTCTTCGTACGGGCTCTGACATTTAGGCAGCGAGCTAGTCCGGGCATTGTCAGCCTGTAATTGACTCCGATTGGAAGATTGGATTTGGATCGTCGTCGTAACTGCCGTGTGGGGTGTGGAACGCGAGCGCGCGCGCGTTTCGACGACGAATTCGTTTCCACGCTGCCAGACACTTCGTTAAGTTCAATTATCCGAGGAGGGGTTATCGATATGACTGGCGTCACGATGGTACCAGGGGAGAGGGAGAGAGGGCGAGAGAAATTCCGTTGTTAAATTCAAACTTCGTTTCGCTTATCCTCGAAAAGTTTCGCAGTCGCCAGCGACTTCCAGCGTCTATCGTTTCAACGTTCAAACATCGGTTTTCATGGTATACGATATAATCGTATCACCGAGATAAACGATTTTCATCGATATACAAGGTTTTAAAGTTAAGCTTCGATGATTTAACCTCGGTGGGCTTCCCTGAACTTCAAATAATTTTGTGTCTTAATGCCACACTCTCGGTGTCCTTTTCTAGTCTTCAAATAATCTTAAATACCAGTTACACGATCACTCGGGTGGCCATCCTTCAATCTTTCAGCTCTTAGTCCTTCAAGAAAATGTTTTTATACATACGGTATCCTTTGTGAGCGACATAGTAATACTTCCGGAAAATCGAAATATAATTCAAAATAATATTCGCTTATAAAAACGTAGCCATCTTTAAGGCATTCACCGGTTCAGTCGGGTTTCTTGAAACGAACGCCATACTTTTTGCCTTGAATCACGTTTCCTCTAGCCACCGAAACGAAACGAAATCACGTACCAAGATCGATACCCTCTCCGACCAGCTAGAAACGCGGCCGACTTCCTGTACGGGGAACGCTTTCGTCCTCGTTAAGTATTCACAATCGGTCTCGTGTAATTTAGAAACCGGCGCTCGCGGATACCGGCACGCAATTAGACAGTTTCGCGGAAAGCAAACGCGCCCGCCTGCCAGCCAACCGGCCCGGCTACGACCGATCTAAACGAAATATCTGGAATTCCAGAGTTGCCCGCAATCGTGTTTCATAAGACCGTAAAACGGTCTGTCATTAAACGCGGCTCCCTGTTGCGGTTCCCTCGTTTCGTTTCCTCGCGAAACGAAGCGAGACGCGGCTTTTTCGCGTGTTTGCGGTCCCTTCAGCCGACCGAGAAACACCTGCTCTCGTTTCTTCTTTTTCAACGAGGAAAATAAGATCTCTCTCGAGAACTCTCCATATCGCAGACCATGCAGGCGAACGAACTGCGGTTTGCGGACATTCAAAGCTGGCTTTCAGTATTCACAAATGCGGTTACGATGCTTTGTCGCACGCGAATCGTTGACATTTTTTGGTGACATCGTTTTGAAGGATTCTGTGGTTCGTAAGTAATTCAGGAAAATTGGACGACTTATGTGAAAAGCGAAGCTCAAATTTTTCAAATTTCTTTACTTACAACATCATGGAATCGATATTACTTTAAATGATCTACGTGAGTGAAATGCTTTTTTGTCGAGTAAAAATTAGTTGATTTTATAAAAACTTTTGTTACGTGCTCCGCAACTTCGTGATTTGATTCAATACAAAATTCTGCTGCGATATAATTACAGAGTAGATTATAGAAGTTATGTAATATAACGAATATTTTGTTAAAAAATAAAGACAGAAACTAAAGATAAAGATGCTTCCCCGGAGAAAGATAAACCTAGGCACAGCTCGTTTTTGTTACGAGATTTGAATTACATGTTACGTATATTCGTATTGTATTTACTAATGATGTAATTTAAATTCAATATTTCGTAATTTTACGATTCTGTGTCTTGAAACACATCGTGTATCATTTACAAAAATTACGTCTCATTTTTTCGTTCGAACTTTGAAACTCTACTCGAGCACAATATCTGTTCTACGTAGACAATAATTAACTTAATGAGTATTTGCGCATTCTATGTGTCTCGATAAAATTAACAAGCTCCAAAGGTGATAATCCTCGAACAACAAGTTCAAAACATCGTTAATTTCCACGGCGACTGTTTCCATTTAACGAAACGATTAACTCGTTACTCCAACCTTGACCATTAACTGCAATTTTTTTCATCGGTCGCGGATAACGACCGAGCGATTTTTCCTGTACGTTCGATAGAACGAACCCGGACTCGCCATTAAATCACGCAAAAACGAACGCCATTAGAGGAACGGCCGGCTAAAGAGAATTCAGATAAGAAAGTAATTAAAGCGGCCGTGGCAGTGTCTTTAGTCGCGGCCCGTGCGATCCGTTTCATAGCGCATTGTGCACCATCGACGATTCTTTTTCGCCTTTCGGCCGGCTAATCGACTCGATCGACTCGCCATTAGCGCTTTCTTTTGCGACCGCCGGGTCGATTATGCATGCCACCTACAGGAAACGTTTTGCGGTATAATTAGCGTTCCACGTGCAAACGTAGACAATACCGAAACGGGCTGAGAATTCTCTCTTACTTGAACGAGCCTTAAGAACTTGCATGAGAACTCGGTCGCTCGTGTGCGCGCGACTTATACCGCAAATTCCACCTCGTCATCGCACGATGACGACGCTCTTCGTCTCGTACCGGGACCGAGAAAATAATACACTGACCTACTGACCGAATCGCATGTAATCCGCCGATTAATTCTTCATCGAACAAGTTGACGAATTGAGCAACTTTCGTTGTGTGTAGGATTTAGAATCCGTTGCATTAATTTTTACCGTGAATTGCCCATAGTTTTTTCTTCAAAAATTACTGTAACTATCGATAGTACCTAGGGTTAAAAGTTTATTCAAAAATCTCTGAAACTCGCGAAAGCTCACGCCAAGATACATGGAATCCTCTAAAGCCAGAGAAACCTAAAAGTATCCCAGATGTAACCGAGATACATGGATCCGTAGATATCTCAAAATATACCCGAATCTCTTGGAAAATCAGGAAATTCTAAAAACAGCGCGTTCTCCAGGCGATTAATACGTCTCGAGGCGAAGCGGCATGGCGCAAGAGGCCGTGGTAGAAACCGAGGTATGATTCCGCTGGGCGATAGGCGTTCCTTTCGGTTTCTTGCGGGGTCCGGTGCATTTTTATTGGGCTCGTGAATCGCCTATGAGATCGGTTCGAGCAAAAAGGAAGCGGCCGCAGCGCCGCGTCAGTGGCCCCGTGGTGAATCAAGTTGTGTGTGTCGGTCGTGCGGCGGGGGGTCGGTGGCCGACAGTATCGCGTCTGTAGCATCGCTTCCATAACGCGCGAAGGAGCCAAGCGTTACCATCCTCTGATCCAACCCAAGTAAACAGCTCTGCTCCAACCGCTGGACCGTCATCAATTATCATTAGGTTCACGCGTGCAATTAGAAACGTGCGCGACTTTTGTGAAAATAATGTCTCGTCGCCCGATGAAGAAGAGTCGAAGGGGAGCGAAAAAGATTCGCGAAAGGAGAAAAACTGCCTTTGTAGAGGGGAAGTCGTGCGATCGATGTCGACGTATTAATAAAATCGAAACGGGAGGACTCTGTCTCAGCTCTTTTCGCGGCTTGTTTATTACGCCGGGCATTTATCTTGTCGTAGGTGCACGCAGGCCGGCGATGCTGGCCTCAAATGAAAATTTATGAAGCGCGGATTGCCGCGGAATGGGAGCGGAGCTGGTACGTACGTGGATACGGAGGCCGAGGTGACGCCGCGGCCGGAATTAAGTCGCCTTCCGGATGAGTTATGACATCTCGGACACAGTCAGCGATCAGCCTGATCCTCTTTGTACGATAAACCAGGCTCGTCTTTATCTTCGTCTCTGTATCTCGTTGGCTATCGACACGTGTTAGGTTGTTAGGTGGACAAGGTCTAACGAGGTGGTCTGTGAGCGATGCTTGTTTCCGGTCGTCTTTCATGAAATTGAGCAAACGTATGTTAATTACGATAAACAGTTCAAAATGACTTGTGGTTGTATGATTTAAATCACAAATTTATCAATTTCATGATAGATTTCATTATATTCAAGATTGTTCAGTGTTATATAACGGAGTACATAAGTGGAAAAAATTCTTCTATTTCATTCTAAACAGAAACGACACGAGAAGATTTGATTCGATAAGATACAGAATATAGAACAGTATATTGATTACACGGATTAGAATTCTAGAATCAGATCAAAACGCTTCTAATCCGCTTGTTTTCCATTAACTCGCTTATCATGTCGCTCCATCGTACCACACAACCAGTTTCTCTGTATAATACCGCCTGTAGTCTGAGAAATCTGTATTCTTCCACTATAATCTCGCAGCACAAGAAGCATTTTTCCTCCAGTTTTCGAGCAAAACCTCTAATAGACCAGTTCCATTTAACGATCAGCTGGGAAACATAGTTCGGTCCGCGGCGTTAGATGAAGTTTTTGGTAAAGCGATCCCGGGGAACGGCAGAGAGTGCATCGTTAATAAAGAATACGCCCTGGGCACGCATACCATCGGCGTTCGCAGCATCTCGTTATTCGATATTAATAACGAGCGAACCAACGGAGCGAAGAAGCGCCTCCCTGGCTGCTCCTCCCGGTAGATTTGAATCATTATAATGATTCCGCTCGCTACCGGTTAAAACTTAAAACATTCCTTCGACGCGCGGTTGGAGAAGGAAAAGAGAGACAAAGAAAGAGAAAGGTAGAATGAGAAGTGGAAGGAGGTCTTCGAGGGACGTTCACGTTCTTTCTGATGCTCCTCTTTCGTTGGCTGCCGGTCATTTGGTACTTCTAATCACGTGCCTCTCCGTCGGGGTTATAAATGACCCTTTGCTTTCGTCTCGTGCTCCATCTTGCGTCCCCTGACTGCCCTGTTTTTTCGCCGCGAACCTCTCGATTCGTACTGCCGTTGCTGCCTCCGGCCACTGATTATTGAGAGGTACCTTGGCCGCCGCTTGTTTTGTCCGATTCAACGGTTTCGTGTGTTATGTATATGGTCGAGTCTTTAGTAAGAAACATGACGTTGGACGTCAGGAGTTGAAATTTAAGAGTTGGATGACATATGTTGATAGTAAGAGTATCGGGGCAATCTACGCGAATTTATATTTCTTTGCTATTATGTCTTTGATTTGTTAATTGAGAAAAACGAATTAATTTTGTGCTTGAACATAGGAATTTCTTCACCTAATTCTCCTACAATTCATAGGTTGATTCACTAAGTAAAATCAAAAATTGCTGAAGAATGTTTCGTGCGGCCGAAACATTTCAAGATATATCCAATATTAACATTGTTCCCTACTCGTCCATTTGCCTCAAAACCGGCTGCCCCAAAAAGTCATCATCGTCCAGCGTCATCCTCTGTCCGTACCATAACGGTGCCCGCTCGCGTGCATCAGGATCGAGCACACGTTGATCCACACACGGTCGAAGAGGTGCATGGGTCACATTCCACGGCGCATTATTTCCTCGCTCGTAGCGTGGACCAACAAAAGGCAGCTCCTTTGAAAAGAGAACCCACCCCGTGTGCCCCTCGACGCCGGCTGGTTCAGCATCTTTTCTCTGCGTTCCCCGTTTCTTCTGCTTCTCGTTCCCGGACGGGCCCTCATTAATAGTATTCACCGGAGAAGATTCCAGCTTGATCGCGTTGTACGCTCGCAGCTTGGATACGAGATGATATCCTCCCTCATCCTCCTGACCACTGCCACGTTTAAAGTTTCTAACGAACTTCGGATGATACATGGGTTTGTCGGATTAGGCTGCCTCGGGACGCACGCTCCTCGGAACCCCACTCGTGTGCTCTTCGTCATCGGGACTTTGCCGTCGTTCGGTGTATTTTCGGCCGAGATGCTCTCTTTGTTTCCTTCGTGTCTCTTTGTCGCTGCCAGGAAAAGCGTCCGCTTTGTGCTACAAATACGTAATATACAAAGCTTAACGTTACAGCTGCCTTTTCGAAAACGTACTCTAAAGCAACGTCGATGTTGGAACTAGTTATAGTAGGGGATGAATGATAATTAATAATGTGTCATACAATACCAACTTCTGATACGATTTTGATAATCGTATGACGCCAAATCGAGATTTTCTCGAATCTATGAATATAACATTGCGTTATATTAATTTGAAATAAAATCTGTGTATAATCGAGAAGTAACTTATTTCATCTTTCTACAACTTTACATAGCTATGATCTTTATATATTTTTAAACTATTTTTATGATATTCTCTGAAAATGTACACACTAGTGAAAGATTCAAGCCACTAATTTATCATGTGTTCGGGCTAGGACACATTGCGTGCATAGGACTTCATATATTCGTAATTATCAATCTCTAAATGTAACACGTCTAAATATAGTCGTCTAATCAGAAACATGTTCTGTGCGAAGACCTCGAAACCTTCTATTTACCTCAAAAAAGTCTGCCCAGGTGGATCTATATTTCCTAAAGTCAGTTAGAAACTTTCCAGAAAGAAACTGCTTAAAACCTGGAATACACGAATACTCTAAACACATACTTACGCGCGTGTATCCAATCAAGCATTGACCCGAGCGTAGAAAACATCCGCCGCCAGTAAGCTTGGCAGGATCACCCACCACCTCCGGGTCCGATGCTCTCGAGGAAGGTGTACTCGTGCTCGCTGCAACGTGTACGTAGGTACACCCACACCGTGGCTTGGCGGGAAGCGACGGGGGGTCGCGTGATTTGTGGCTGCCCCGAGAAGTCACACAGCGGCTGATATATTTTACGGGCGGCCGTCCTCCACCTCCACTTCTTCGCCTCCTTCTCAGCCACCATCAGCACCGAGGCACCATATAACCCTCTTCCCCCTCGGGCTCGGGTTCGGTGCATCATCGTGAAGCTCTGCGTGGCCTGCGAGGGGCCAGCAGCCGACATTGTGCCACATACACGACCGGTCAGCCGCCTTTACACGCGGCTACATCGTATTTACATGAGAAAGGAGTCGCCTCCACCTTTTCCACCCCGTTTGGCCCGGGACCCGCCGTTTCCTCCCGCCCCCGATCCGGATCCCCGACGAGGCGCCCCTTGAAGCTCCCTCCAGTGTAAACACGGTTCATCATTATCGCCGGGGAGCCTATATTTCAAAGGGCACGGCGCTCGCCTCTTTACGCTTGTCCCCTGTCACTTTGGACACAACTGTACGTCCTCCTTTTCCATCTACGATCGCACTATTTATGCTGGTTCCATTAAGAATTTTTGGCATTCTTGACTAATCTTTATGTTCAAGTCGTCTCATTGTAGAGATGCTAGAGATGGTGGAGATTGAAGTTAGAAATGACGGTTTTGAAAGAGCATTTTCGAGTAACGGAGTGAAATATATACTAGGGCTTTGAAATTTAATCCTGGTTTTGTAGTCATAATTTTCTAGGCATTACAAATACAGTTTAGGATTCTGAAGTTTAATAGATCTTGGAATAGACGAACCGTGTTTATGGAATCTCTGATTAGTACATTTCGTAGATAGAGTATTGGGCTATGTAAAATTCAACGAACCTCAGATCCTGCTGTTAAATTTATGGAAGTTCGTTTCTATTATTTTCACAAATACGATACAGTAATTACCACGAAATATCATATGACCTCATTAATTTTCATTTGAGTTATTTATGTTTCCTGGTCACTTCCTAACATTGAAATATCAATACCACTCAATAGCTGCTTTAACCTTATTTGAAGCGGTTATACGTCTAATCACTTCTACAGTTAGAGTGTCCATTTCCTCCACATATCATCAACCGGGTTGTATATAGTCCTGCTATAGCGCTATTAATTAAACTAACATATTAGAACTCATAAAAACGGCTATTTTCCTTAACTCGCTACACGATCAACCAACTTCCATTCGACGATCCAAATCTTGAATATCAGCCATAATACCGTCTTAAAGTAATTTCAGCAAAAGATAGAAGAAAGTCGTTCTTATCATTCGAGCGATCGTAACTCAAATTACCGATGAATCAGGGATTATATTGGTGGAAATCCACGCGGAGTGGCTCTACGACTGGGTTAAAAAGCTGACGGCGGCGCGTTATCGGCGACGAGTAATCGCGTGGCAGCGCGATGCTTGAAAAAATACAATCAAAGGCGTGCATCGGAGTAATCCAACGCGAACGGAACGCGGACGGTTGCGGTCCGGCCGGACTTCACGCTCGTCGATTATCGTTATCGCGGCTCGATGCGTGCTCCCTCGGTGAGCGGAGGGACTTGAGGGTTATAAAAGAATTTAGACGCGGTCTGGTATTATCGGGATATCCACGGCGAGATAGCGGGGGGAACGGTGTTGGAAAGACAGGTTGGTCGCCGCGGGGGTCTACCGCGAAGAACGCATGCAACCAACAACCAAGAGAAGGAGAGGAGGAAGAAGAAGGAGAAGTAGGAGGAAGAAGCAAAGGAAGAAGGAGAAGAAGAAGGAATGGAAGAAGAAGAAGAAGAATAAGACGAGCCAGTCTCTTGAATATACCTATATAAGCTCTTCTCTCTCACCCACACGCTCGAATCGTATATACACGTGTGTACCAGTATGTATGCACTTGCGTTTTTGCCTCGCCGCTTTTTAATGCTTTTATGCCCACCGCGGACGAGCTATCGGGGATCTCGCGTCGTAAGTCTGGAACTTTATGTTTACGCCGGCTAACCTTCCTCCTTTGCCGTCCCACCTTAACTTACGATTCCCTCGCATGCCCGCGCCGCTTGCTTTCGCCTTGCTTGAGACGTCTCGTGTCGTCGTCGTAGTCCTCTTCGTCGTGCTCCTCCTTTTCCTCTTCGTCGTCATCGTACCGCTTCTCGTTCACTTTCTTCTTCCTCCTCTTCTCCTCTACTCCGCCTTTTGCTGCTGCCGTGTCGTTGCTGTTGCTGTTGTTACCGGCGCCGGCGGCGATGACGATGGCGCTCACGGCTTACCTCGTGCCCCGTACCTTATTCCTCAGCTTCGAAAGTTCTTCTCGAAGAATCGCGTAAATTCCCACTGTCGGGAACTCAATTTACGCAATTCTGTAATGCGCCTGGCAAGCCACCTATTTAGACCGACTATTCCACTCGATTCTTAGTGTTTGATAACCTCATCTACTGTAGAAGTACGAGTTGTCTAGGAATTAGGAGTACACTGAATTTTTTCTTAAGAAGAAAGAGAAAGGCTGCTGGGACACGGGCATATCCGTCTGTATCATAAAGAACAGTACAATTCATCGCGTGCTCTCCCGTGGTCGACCGTTTCTCAAGACAAAGAGCCCAATAACTAACTGGCGCACCGAAAATCATTAAACCTTCGGCTGGCCTCTGGCGCGCGCGAGCTGAACGCGACCCGAAAGAGTATTAATAATAAAGCTTCATTACACTGCGGGAGACGTCTGGTAAGCCTACGCGCGCGCCACGGAGAATGGCCAGTTAAAGCCCGGTTCATACTCGCGCCTCCGCACCGATGCTACCCCGAGATATCGATATCCAGCCAGGACAAGGGAGACGAAGGGGGGATGATTCAGGTTGAAGGAAGACGGGAAACAGACAGAGGGAACCAGCGAGAGGAGGACGAGGAAAAGCTTATAGACACCCTCAGCTATCCATGGAGCCACTAATGTATGTAATTGATCTATTGTGCGATGCATTAGCTCTACGGGTACCAGATAGTTTATCCTCGGGCCTGATGGCGAAGGTTCCCAGAGGTGGAGGGGCCGCGAAGAAATGGAAGGACCTTGATAGAATGACGAGAACGGCGGAGGAAAAGGGATCCCCGAATGGGAAACGGATTCAGCCCTGGCTCGCTTATTAGTTCTTTACGTCATTAGATTAGGCTAATGCACTATGGGTTCCCCGTGCTATTTTCTCCGGAGCACGCTCGATAGAACGACATGGTGAATAGCATTGTCAACGAGCCCTTTCGTGCAGTCTCGATGAGAGAACGCGGCGAAAACTGGGGTGCTTGAATTTTTCATTTGGATGGAGTATTAGGGAGGCTTTGATACTTGGAAAAGCGTATTTAGGTCGTGTTGATTCGTTTGGTATTATTCTTGGTATTATTGATTAATAGTTCTCAAGTAATATTATTAAGTCTTATGGAATCTAATCTGGCTTACTTAATTCTATTTTTTATTCTATGTTTCATATGATAGAAACCATCGATCACTTTCATCGAATAAAATACTTGCGTATAGAATATGAATTAAAATGAAGTGTTCACTTGCAACTTTTAATTATAATATAAGTTGTTGGTTTTAAAAAAAAGGATAATCTATTGTGGTTACGCACACCTTACATTCAAGATTCGTTAAAGAAAACGTGATTAGGACGAGGTATTTGATTTATTACAGCTAGAAGCTTTCAACAGAAAAGAATGCACGTTCATCGGTGAAGCCACAATTTGCGGTTTCCCAATTTCTTGCTGCCGCGCCGCCGTGCCGCGTACTCATCGCATCCGGTAAAGGTGCATATTCTTTTCGATTGCAAAGGAAACCACCGTCGCTCATTATTCCCTGTTTAAGGCGAGACGATGGCGCACTTAGGCTTGTCGACACGTCACCTCGCATGACTCAAAGCCACCCCACTCTTTTCCTCGGGGTTAGACTTGTAACTGTTTATGCGGTCTACCGCAGCAGGGCCATTGACATATTTTGACTTCGTCGCTGGCTACCCTTTCCACGGCTTCGCCCTTCTTCCGCGTTCGTTAGTTTGCGGTTCTTTGCGAAACCGTAATGCTAACGGCTTCAATCATCCTAGAATAGGATTTCGTGAAATGGAAGGTGGTCAGAAAAGAAATCGTGCTGGAAGCTAACAGACGCTCGTAATTGGAACAGGATGTGGCAAATTACGCGTTCGTCTTAGAAGCAGCTAGTGATATCTCGACGACATCGCGTTCAATCGGTCATATGAAATTGCCGGAAACTCTTCCTTCGTTTTCGCTTACCGTTGTTTCAATTTAAATTCAGCATTCAATAACTCTGATGCATATAAAAGTCTTCAGTTTCTCGAAATAAATAGTTACTACGAAATAAAACAGGCGCATTCACTTGTCGTAGAAAAATATGTATCTATTGTTGTGAAAATTATTGTGAGGAACTTTGTTTTCGTCCTTAACCAGTCTTCCTTCAATTTAAATTCGTTATTCGACCAGCCTTGACTAAAATCGGTATCTATTACGAAATACTTCAATTTCCTAACTAAAATCATAGTCATAATGGGACAATAAATACACTCATAGAAGAGAAATACTTGTTCTTATTCTTAAAGGAGAAATTTATTTTTCATTCCTCCCACTCTTATTTCAATTTAAATTCTCCATCTGGTGACTACCTAACATCGATATCCATTACAAAACACTTCGACTTCCTAAAAGGAATCATCATCACAGGATATTGAGAATACGTTTACATTAGGAAGATACGAATTCTAGGAGAAACTCTTATGGAAACGAGAGAAGGTCCATCGTAACCGGAAGTCCTTGGCTGTCCCGCAGCGGCCGTGGGCGTCTATGCGGAGCACAGCGTGGCCGGCCGAGAAAACTATTATCTCGAGTTGATTATGATTGCATGACTGTGAAATTGCTCATGACGAGAGCGGGGGCGGGCGTTCGAGGAAGCAGAAGACGAGGAAGCGGCGCGACGGAAGGGGAATGGGCGAGCATTGCATGACTCCGAGTTTCTCGACAACAATCGTAACTAGCTTTCGGTAGCAGGCGTTTCGGGGTGGAACCACGCGGCGTCTTCCCACGTCAGCGTGACGGACAGACAGGCCTGACGGACTGACAGACAACGCGACCGGTAGCTTGTATTTTATTCAATGGCCCCGACGACCGAACAATTACGAGTGTTCCGCGTTTGGCCCTAGCGGACACGCATTGTACAGGATGCAGACGCAGGATTCGCTGCAGGATACTTCGATTGTGTGCGAGCGCGACCGGTAATTATCGTCGAACGATGCGCAAAGGAGAGACACGAATCCATCGGTGCGCGACTCGCTCGGTGGTTAATCTTGCCAAGCTTATCTGTGACCGTATTTCGACGGGTTTAACCTCAAACGCATGTCGAAGAAGCAGTGATTCGTTGCAATGGAGCGAAGAATCTTTCCAGGTGTATGTAATAAACTTTGGTTTGTCATTTAAAATTAGGCTCTAACTGTTTTTCATGTTATGATAGGATTTCATTGATTTTTAAAAGTCAACGAGCAAGAGTAAAATTTAGCTATGCAATTGTCGAATCTTGTATAGTTATTTTATGCGAAGCTTGATCTTCAAATTTTTTTATTTCCAAGTTATGAATTAGATTATAAAAGTTCTTTTAAACTGATTCCATGAAAGGCACAGTATGATATTTAAATGTTGCTTTTAACTACATATTAACTAGCCTTGATTAAATTAAAATACTGTCACTACAAATTGTCTAAAGTATCCAAGTTCTTACGCAGAACAGCGTACATATAAAGGTACGAAGTATACATTTTTTCAATTTCGACCACATATTCTACAGCGTCTTTCACGTTAGTTCTTCTTTTCAGCGTTCTCCATTACGAGAAAGAAATCACGTCCCTATTCCCTTAATTACGCTTCAGAATGAAAAGAAAGTGTGTGCGTGTGCAAGCAGAAACGTCCATCGTGGCTGGGTTCCTTCCCGCGATACTCAGCTCTTATCCACGGCCATTGTAATCTCTTTTAACGATGGAATAAAAACCGTAAGAGTAAAAGCGACGTAAAAAAAAGGAAGAAAAAAGGGGAACGAGAATTCGAACAGAGCTGTCGCCACGAATAATTGGACTGCTAAACGAATCCTTGTGAAAATTCCGTTCGCACGACGACTCTCCTCGCTCGGTTTCCCAGGAATTAACGTTGTCGTCGGGTCTTTGTTCCCGAAATTAGGATGCGGAAGTGGATTTCCAGTTCGTCGTGACTTTTAGTAGCGTCGTCGTCGCTGTCTTTTTCCGCGTTGCGCCCGGAACAATGGCCGCTTTCCGCTCCTTCCTACTTTTCGCCGATAAAATTTCCATGAAGAACCGCGACGACGACGTTCCCCTCCGCAGTTTTAATAAAACTCGCGTTGGAAAAATTTCGAGTCGAATTCGCCCGATGGACAGGAATCGCGCGTTTCGAGACGCTATACTCCGCTCCATCGCGTTCCCCGACCCCGCTCGTCTTTTTTGCGCGGAACCCCCGGTCGTCGCGCATCGCATTCTTCTATTTCAGCGTCGAGAAAACCAATTTCCTGGTACCTAAATTACGCGCGCTTCCGCACCCACCACTCCCACTCATCGGTCGCTTGGTGGGGAACGGAGCGAAGAGAAAGAGAGACGAAAAAAGCTCGCTGTAATATCGCAAGTTTCCTCTTTCTGTCTCCGTCCCACGGTCTACGCTCTCGTGTCTAACGCGAGATTCACGTTGAAGCGCCGCAGGGACGACGTGCACGGCTGCTGAAGAGAAGAGGAGAGGCGCGAGCAGAGCTGGCTGCTCCGGCAAAAACCTTAATTTGAAAACGTCACAGTTTAATTTAAAATTACGTAAGTAGGGGGCTGCGCGCACCCTCTCCGCCGCGTCCACCCCTCGTCGATCCACCACCTCGTTTCAACTCTACGTTCTCTCTAGTCCTCTTTTCTCCTCTATCTGCTGCTCCTTTTTTCTCGCGTCTCGTCCTTCTTCCACCGGCTACTAACCGTTCCCAACCGCTTCTTGTCTCTCCCTCGCGAAATCCCCTCGTCCGCTCCCCCGAGGCTTCTTCTGCACGCCTGCCACGGCATTCTTGCGATCGTGGTAATAATAGACGAGAAGTTTCGCCCGCGATTCCGCCTTCTCTCGTACCTTCCGTCTACCGCCGCTTGCAATTATTCAACCAACGAGCGGAATCCTCCTTATTCACGCATAGATACCCAATCGTCCACCGATCTGTCCTTTGGCGCGGGGGTGGATGTTGAAAGTCGCGCCCAATTGGAAGTTTGTCTATATTGGGTATATTTCTGGGACTATGGCGCTTGGTTCTTAAAACTTTCCGTTTCTGAAGAACATTTAAGAATCGAAAATCAGACGGAAAAAGCATGACGAGATAATTTGTTGATTTTCTAATTTTTATATCGCTCGATAGCTACAAGAACGATTAATGATTTATGATTTAATTTGCGAAACAGAACTTGCTGCGTCATTGTCTTTAATTGCAAAGGAAAATAACTTCTACATCTGAAGACTATTTTAGACAACCTTCTCCTCTATGCATACAAGTTTCCAACTACGATATTTGTAAGAAAGTTAAACGAGTGGCACTGAATAACTCTATAAAAACACGACGCTTTATTACGATCTTCAATATACCGGTATTCCTTTTGCATAGCAAGGATTTTGCAATCATCCGTAATTGATCAGCTCGGTATCGATAAGAGTCACGCGGACGCATTGGCCAATAAATATCTTCGACACGTTTCGCGACCGCGGTACACGCTACGTGTCCCATTTCAGATTATTTATGAGCTGACGTCTTCAGTGGCGACGAGTCTCTCTCTAACCGGGCATAGGAACGTCCAATTGGATTTGTTTCGCGTCGATTCTCCCTCTCGTCTATCCGCTTTCTATCCACGAGAACATGTGCAGAACACAGTGGCAGGTGAAAGGTCCCACCTTCTGTTTCCACCTATGATTCTATCGACGAATTCAAATGCAATGGATCGCGCCACGTCTCGCAGCTGTCCCTCACAAACGATTTAACAGGCTCTTCGTAGGCAAACGAACGTCCAGCTCGTAGAAATATTAATATGCTTCGAAGAAACGCGGAAAGGGTTCGCTCGCTATTTACTACGTGTACACGGTTGAAGATTATCGAGGCGACGAGGACGTTGTGGCCTGCCAGGGCGGTCAGAGTTATAACGCTCGTCGCGGTAATTTAATGCGAGCATCCACCGCTGTAAATTCGAACTGGCAGCGTAGGTGAATCTATGAATCGCAGGAAACGTTTGTCGTTGCTTCGAGATCGTGTATCGCGAGCGCCGGTCACTTTTCGAAGCTGGGGATGGAGTACCTTCAGGTGTTGTCGAGAGGGTGACGCGGATAAATTATGTAGGATTCAGTCGGACATGTTCGATTGGGTATACAAGAAAGGGAATGCTTCTAGAAAATAGATTGGAAGAATGCTAGAGTTTATAAGTATATATTATAAGTATAGCTCGGAGTATCGGTACATTTAAGTTTTCTTAAGCTTGATCGTGGATAAGTGTTTTACGAATGGGTAACATTAGTTTTTAATTGCTACTGTCAGGCTATCTTGACTACTTAACACATTATAAATATAGTCAAAACGTCGATCTCAGGTAACAGATAAGGCTAAGTGGTTGAATAATTTTCATTTATATCTATAACTTATAAATTTAGATTTTGAACACTCAATGTTCACGTCAATGTACGTCCGTCTTATTCTGTTGACAAAAATGAAAGGTAATTGGTCTGGTCTTAATAAATTTGCCTCTGATAAAGCTAATACATGTTCTCTATATTTTCAGGAAAGATATAAAGAAATACTAGAAATAATCACTAAAGACAATCACTAAATTCTTCCAACATATATACTATTAAACTCACATTCTTCCAAAACCTAATCTGAAATTCATAATCTTGGCCTGATATTTTACTGGCAACGTCTCCATAACTTCTGACTGACCTCGGAATAACAAAACTGTTCAATGTCCAGCCATCGTCGTTTTCGAACGTCTCCGGCCTCTTCGTGGAAGACGAACTCCTCGTCCTGGGTTAGATGGAATGTCGAAGATCGCGATAGGCTAGCGTACCTACCGCGCCGTGGAACTTGATACGAGAATTCACCGGACAGGCCAGGCATCTCGCGAATTTGCCGAAGAGTGCGACTCTCGAAACGTTTCCTTTTTCTTTCGTTTTGCTTGCCACTACCTCATCCTACCTTTTATTCCAACTTCGTTCATTTGCTGTGTGTCACTGACTACGAGGACATGCTCTCGCAGGCGCTCGTAAAACTTCTCGAGGCTGCATCAAGAGATCCGTGCACGGATCGACGAGGATATAGTGTCCTTGACCTCTCTTGCGGCTCCTACTCACATGAGAAATTGCTAAATACTGGATTCAGTGAAGAAGAGATTTCATCTTACCACGATGTTCCTCGAGACAGTTGAACGAAATACTACTTAGTCTGTATCCGCGAAGATTGTTCACACCCTTTGCGTCGGTCACGTGATGCGTGTTATCTCTTTCACAGCGTGGCACGCAAGTCTTTCGTACCTTTTCCCCTTCCTCTCCTGTATTCCTTCCTGAAAAAGAGTCTGACGAGAAAGTGTCCCTTGGTTTTCGTAAAAAGGAATCGAGATTTCATCTTGAATCTCTGATACTTTGAATTTCGTGGCTTCTATGTTATCCAGAGTCACGATGAATTTATAATACGGTCTTGTTCGTAATCAGTTTCCAACTAAATTATTATTAATTTTGATTATTTTCTATTTCTGTTACAGGTAAGTACATTGGACTCTTCTGTTACCTATCGTGCGATCTGTCGGTAAGATTTTCCAGTTTCATAAGTTTTAAACATTTGTGACTTCTTTTTTTAAACAACAAAATAAATTAGATCCCTCCTGGGTCTAATGTTAAAGAATTTCGCCGGAAATCATTCCGTTTTAGCTTTTCTACGATTCCGTCCTGTAACTTGGTGGACAGCACGATGACGTTACTGTTTATTCGTGGCATTAATAGGGTGGCGATGAAAACAGGGGTTGCATATGTTGCACGATGTTTCCACACGGGGTGAGTATAAACATGTTTGTGCCAAATAATGTGTCAGAAAGGCTTTCCGTCGGAAGCTATATTTTCTTTGTGTGACGTTTACTGGAACGATTTCGGTGATCTCTTTTCTTCCTTTCTTCATACTATATATAGATACCTATAACATAATTTGTAGACATTGTTTCCCAAGTGAGACAGTAATCTTTCCTTTTCCTTGGTCAATAAAACATAAAAACCTTTCAATAAACCATAATACTTTCCGCGATACATTGATAAAAATACTAATATTATAACTAGCAGAACAAACAAATAAAAAATCCACAACAGTTTGAAAAATTCCAGAAATTCTACGTATCTTTACTCTTATAAAACAGCAATGCACATTTTATCATTGCCTAATAGTTCAACACATTGTTTTTGCTTAACAATTTGGAATCAATCATATTACATTTATGCAACAAATGAAAGATTAGCCAGTCAGACGTCCAATTTATAAACTACAAACGGCCTAAAAGTGAACCATCGAATGTTTCGAAAAGCAATCTCCCTTCGATCAAAACGCCAAACGATTTCTCACACAGTTGCACCGTTCCATCTCGTCGTACCTTATTTCGTTGGAAATTGCGAGTGTCCGCGGTGACGAAAACGCAAACGGGCCATTCCGTGGTATCCGCGCGCTGGAAACGTAATATTCCGCGCGGATTGCTCGCAGCTCGCGCCACTACCGGTCCCGGTGGAATTGTACAATGATCGTTTAATCGGCCGTGCAGCAAACAATCGCGTTCGGCGATCCCAGCAACAACTCCGGCCCGATTCGCAACCGGCGTCCGCTCGTCTTCCGCGCAAACGAGCATCGCGCGCGAAACGCTCCGGCAAGCATTTGATCGGCCGTGCTGCTGGCCGCCGCGTGTTCCGCAATACGCGACCCGTTTCCAACACCCGACTATCGACAGGAAGCGCGAGATCGGCAAATCGCTGTGCCGGCTGAAAACTGTACAGGCTGGACAAAGGGGCGACGATTGATCATGGTTCCCGAATGCCTACACCATATATCGGCGACAGGTTAGCGATGGAGCCACAGAAGGAATTTTTGAAGTGAAAATTGATAGGATTTGGAAGGTTGGCTTTTACGTGCAGGAAGAAAGTTTGCGGGGATCTGATGCGCGAGTAATCGAGTATACTCGATTATGGGAAAAGACAGTAGTAAAATTGTAGAGAAATTATTTATAAAAGTTAAGAGTATGTATTTTTTGT